>NW_027526343.1:0-401 GCF_048455015.1 Haemaphysalis longicornis
TTAAACGAAGGTCCCCTTCACCCCGTGTAGTCCGAATGGCTCTGGCTACCACCCCCAAGTACAGGAAAAAAAATGCCTTAACATAAATACCCGAGAAACTGGTGGGGAAACAGCCCCGCCGGTAGCATAGTGGTTATCGCACCAGACCGGTATTCTGGAGGTCGTGGGTACGAATCCCACCCGGCGGGCATTTTTTCACCAATTTCTTTCTGACTCAAAAAATTCTTCATCTGTTTCTATGACCTACCACAACCTCCCCTTTGCTTTCCGAGGTTTTCTTTACTGCCAACCCTTATTTTCTGTCTTATTTCACCGAGCCCCTCATTTGCCATTTCCTGATTCGCTACATGCTTAGCGAGGGCCTTTGTTCTGCCAGTCTTGGTGCCAAGGTACGGCCAGGG
>NW_027526343.1:424-32833 GCF_048455015.1 Haemaphysalis longicornis
ACAGGCAGCCGTGGGGCAGGGGCTCCGTGCGGAACGAGTTGTGCGGCAGGCCCACGTCGCCGTCGATGATCCTGAAGTCCAGCGCGTACTGGGCCTTGTCGTCGAGCCGGAAACCCTGCGGGTGCGCCTGCCGCATGGCCTGCGCCACCTGCTGGGCGCTGCCCCCGGCGCCCAGCACCACCAGGTGCAGCAGGCGGCCGTTGGTGCCGGCCCCCCGCCGGTGCAGCAGCTGCTCGATGACGCCGTCCATGCAGTCGGGCTGGGCGGGGCAGTGCTCCCTCTGGCACATAAATGCTTGCCGCCGTGCCGGTGAATGTTCCCACCCGGGCTGGAACAGGGCCTCGAACTTGATCAGGAGGCTCGGGACGTCTTCCACCACACGCGCTGCTTCCTGGTACTCCGGCAGCCTCACGCCCAAAGCCTGGATCCAGTTCCGGCCCAGCAGCGTCGGTGACGGCCCCTTGGTCAAGTACAGGGGCAGGGTGGCCTCCCTGTCGCCAAGGCGGACGCTGACCTGGGCTTGACCTTCGACTTGGGTGAGCTGTCCGGAGTAAGCTGCGCAGCGCGACGCCCGACGCCTTGACGGGCACGCCAGGGAAAGTGCGTCTGAATGCTTTCCCGGCCATGACAGACACACTGGCCCCTGTGTCCAGCTCCATGGGGATGGGGCGCCCGCAGACTTCGACTGTGAGCATGTATGGTGGCACCGACGCCTGCACTGTGCCCGCGTGCCACATGTCGAAAATCTGCGGGTCTTCGGCCGCGACGTGAAGCCTAGCCGCTGCACCCGAAGCTGCTGCCGCACGCCCCCGCCACCATCCCTCTCGCCGACTCCCTCGGCCGTGGGCTGGCGCGGAACCTGTGCTCGACGCCGGCTGCTGCTTCCGTCTGTCCGCCGTCATCTCCCCTCGGCACGCCCGAGCAATGTGCCCAGTTCTTCCGCACACATAGCACTCCGCTTGCGCGAACTGGCACTGAGAGGGGGGGGGTGGTCACCACCGCAGCGACTGCACCTGCCATGCCGTGTCGCCATCTTGTTCACCACCGCCTCCGCCGCCGACTGAGCCAGCCGCAAGCGCTATCTCGCCCGTGTCCTTGGCCGCAGCATCCATCGCCATTGCTGCCTTCACGGCGTCGTCCAGCGAGGGGTCGGGAAGCTCCAGGAGTTGCGTCTGCATGGCGGGGTCGTTGATGCCGCAGACGAAACGGTCCCGGAGCAGCGAGTCGAGCTGGTCCCCGAAGGCGCTGCCGCTCGCCAACCCTCGCAGCGCTGCGACGAACTGCCCGAGCGTCTCTCCGTCTCGGCGGCTCCAGTTGTTGAAGCGGAAGCGCTCCATTAACGTAAACGGAGCCGGCCTGTAGTGCAAGCGTAGCGTCGCGAGCAGCTCACCCAGCGACTTGTCATGCGGCGTGGCCGGCTTGAGCAGGAGAGCGAAGATGCGGGTCCCGCAGCTGAGCCGGAAGATGTCGCGCTGTTTTGCTTCGGGTGTGTCGTTTGCCCGGAAAAACACGCCGACTTGTTCCTCGTAGACCGGCCAGGCGGACCCATCACCGTCGAACGGCTCGAGCCTCCCGTACAGCGGCATGGCGTAATGGCGGCTGGCTTGAGGGGGCGGTGTCTCGGCGTTCTCGGTGGCGGCGCTCTCGGTGGCTTGGGTCGCTCCGCGGGCTTCTTCCCTCGTTGCCAGTGTCACGATTTCACCCCGCGTTCGTGAACCTGGGAGGGTAGGGGTACCCTCCAGCCGAGAGACGACATGCGGCGTGCTGGTGGTGACGGTGATTGATCGCGAGCAGCCGTGCTCGGCGGTGTTTATTCCCCGGCCACCCACAATGTTGCCCACCGAGCCTGGTGGGCCACTGAACCTAGCGGCCAACGAATATCAGGGTTGGGGGGCGCCACACACTTGTCAGTTTTTTCAAGGAACAAATTTGTTTTGTGCTCCACAAAGAACTCAAGGAATACTCGAGCAGTACGTACAGGAGTAGTCACCAAAACGAAGTGCGCTGGTGAGTGTCCGCGACCCGCATGCCGAGGTGTTATCCTTGAAAGCGCTTATCTTTTGGTGTTACTCCTTCAAGAACCATCCAACGAGATCTAAAACATTTGTGATCAAAGATGAACATTCTTTTCTAGTGATGACACGCAATACACAATTCCTATTAAATGAGGTAGTCTGCGGGGGATGCAGATAGCAGTTCTTCGCAATAGGCATGAATGCAGGCTAAGTGCCTGCTTGCACAGTTATCTTGGGATATGAAACAACCCAACAACTTGGTTATTATGTGCGCCTGGAAATAGTTTTGTGAAGTGACGTCGAAACGTAGCATAATGAAGCCACTCGAACCAAACCAGTATTTATTTTTCGAATCTGATTGATATACCTTATAGGAGGTATTCATATGACGTCAGATTTCAGCCAGAAAGTGCTTAGCAGGGCTGGCAACCATGGGCACGCGACCGAACGCTTGCCGGCGCCATATCTGCGGAGTACTCCGGCCGGCGCTTGCCTTGTTTATGCTTGCTCCCTCTAACCCTGTGTTCTATATCCTGTTTGCGTTTTTTATACTGTGTTTATCCGTATGTGTAGCCTATTTCTCTTGATTATGAGTGTTGTGACTGCTCCTTGCTGGAGCGCATATGCGCTAGAACTGGACGCAGCGGCGAAAAAGCGCTACGAACACAAAGTGTCGCTGTGCGGTGGCGTAGACCCGTACCTACTGGTGGACGACGACCTAAAATTTGAAGAATGTATGATCCCGAAAGGTAGAAGGCTGTGACGTGAAGGACTATCTGGTGCACGCGACAAGTTTCGTCACTCACGAACAGTTGAAAGCACACAAGTCCATGGAGGCGCACAATTACCTGACGAGCGGCTTCGTGCAGACACCGCAGTTTAACGAATTCGGCGACGACGTTATCGTGCACGGAAAGGTAAGGTTTTTTTTTCGTGATAAAAGCTTCGCATTCCAGATGTGCTAAATTCAACGCCACCAGTGTAGTCCTGTGTCATGTTATGGAATCGTTTACGTTGTTCACTTGATAAAATGCACTCTGGGAGCTCAGGGCCAACGTCCGGCTTTCGTTAGCGATCGTGACGATTGATTGCGGTTTTTTAAGTATCTAGATGTTATGACGACTGCACTAAGCCTTGGCTGGAGATTGTGATGACTGATTGCAGTGGGTGTTTACTCTTAACTGTCGTCCTCACTGCGCTGATGCCAAGGTTCGGTTAGTGGCAGTTGATTGCAGCGTGGTTACCTGAGGGTTAAACGTGCCACTTTGATCGTCGGCTACAGTTTGTGGCCGAGACTGCGTGAGTGTAGTGAAACTTAGAGCGTTTTCCCAATGCAACCTGACAACCCGGCCCTCCTGACACCGTGCATATTCCTGGAAACTTCGGATTGAAAGCTTCATTGCTTGTACCCCTGCCTGTCACAACTCACTTCATTTGCTTGCTTTTTGCAGGTGAACCACTCGCAAGCCCTGTAAGCTCAGCCATTGGAGCCGTGGTTGCTGGTGAAAAGAGACGGCATGGTGAAGGCTGCCCACTGTACATGTATGGCAGGCCTAGGAGAAGCCTGCTCCCAGATAGCTGCAGTGCTGTTTTTTTATAAGCAGCTGCGGAGCACAGGGACAGTTAAACGTGCACATACAGGGAGAACGCGTGGTGGCCTCCTTACGTGACGGATGTCCCATCAGCCCAGATCTCTGCAATTGACTTCTCTGCCCAAGCCAAGAAAAGGAAACTGGACGCTCTGGACAGCGAGCAGCAAAAAAGAAAAAGACAGCTCAGATTGCAAAGCCCACACGACAGGAATGGGCCAGCTTTCTGGAAAACATTAAGAAAACAAACGTGGAGCCATCCGCTCTTTCTATAACAGGGCTACTCGCAAGACTTCATCCCATTAGAAGTGAAGCACTCAACAGCTCTCTTCACCAGCTTAACACGAAATGCACTCCCAAGCAATGTGATGGCACAATGTGAAATGTTTGCAAAGGCATTCAAGACTGAGGAAAAGGTAAAGTACAGTGCCTATTTCAAGAGAGAAAGATTGCAAGTGCAACTCCATTTTACTTCACTTGAATACGTTTGTCTGTCTTTTTTTGATGCAGGTTTGCGAGGAGATCGAGAGAAACACGAAGCAGCAGTCCGGGACACCGTTGTGGTTTGCCTTTCGGGCAGGCATAGTTACTACCTCAACAGCGCATGCAGCATGCCACTGTTTTGCCCATCATTCAGCCTGGTGAAGCGCATGTGCTACCCCCATTAACACTCTTTTTCTTGTCCTGCAACTGAATGGGGTCGTGCTAAGGAAAAAGTTGCAAGGGAAGCATATATTGCTGAAGCCTCCAAAAGGCACGTTGACTTCCAGTGTGAACAATCTGGGCTTCATATTTCTTCCACCCATCCTTTCCTGGCAGCAAGCCCAGATGGTCTGGTGTCGTGTGCTTGTTGCAGTGACGGGATTGTAGAGGTGAAGTGCCCTTTTAAGGCACAGTCTGTAGAGGAGGCATGACAGAGAAAGAAAAGCTGCCTAGAGCGGTGCCCTGATGGCATTCTAAGACTAAAAAGAAGGCATGTATATTTTTGTCAGGTGCAAGTTCAGCTTTTCATATGCCAGCGTAATTACTGCGACTTTGTGCTGTGGACGCTGTCGGATTTTCATCTCGAGTGCATTTCCATAGATCGTAGTTTTTGCTCAGAGACTGTGGAGAAGTGTAAGAAGTTTTTTGAAAGTGTCCTTTTCCCAGAATTGTTATTTCGGCACTGGACGTCACGTCCACAAGAGGGGAGTGGCAGCAACGTTGACGGAGAGCTAGAACCGTAGCATTGCTATTGTGGTCGCGGCGAGTTTGGAGATATCTTTGAGTGTAGTGGAAGAAACTGCAAAGGAAAATGGTTCCACTTTGCGTGTGCTAACCTCAAACGAGCACCAAAGGCTAGAGCCTGGTTTTGCAAGAATTGCAAACCACAGAAGGCCCAGAGGTAAACATCGTCGTTACACGCCTGTGAATGCGCAAGTGTTAAGTCTCAGCCTTCACAACACTGCCGAAGAATTTATCGAGGCCCACCTCACAAGCCACAAACTGCGATTAGGCTTCTCCACTGCGGGGCGACTACTGTTGGTTACATATAAATGGCAGGCTCGGGAGAAACAGCAACCGCAGATGCTTCCACCAGAAATCAGACAGAATGTCTGCGTCGCCAACCTCCCAAAGAATATGCACCAGACCATCATGAGGGGAGGAGAAAAGCCAGAGCAGCGGCCCTCGACAAGCGGTATTCCAAAGACTCCTCAGCAGTGTACACAGATGCCGCCCCATACCAGCGTTACCGAGGAGCAGCGGTTGCAGTGGTCACCCCGGAGTATGCTTTTTGCGGCAATTCAGGCACCCTCTACCACATCGTCTGGGAGTGCGACCGAAACCCCGACCTTCCCCCCATTCCCAACCCTTCCCGTGAGCAGTGGGAGAGCATGTTGTCCAGCTCGAGCCTCGATGACCAGGTGATCTTGGTTGACCGAGCAGACAGAGCCAGGACAGCCCATGGACTTCCGGACTAGGAAGCCACCCCACAATTTATTTTTGCTCATTAAAGTTTCTTCTCTCTCTTAAGCTTTTTGGAGGTGCTTATTGAAAGCTGTGATTAGAGGACATCTAAAGTGTCATACTGTTTGATTTTTTCCCCAGATTTTGGGGGTTTTTACGAGCTTAAGTTACACCTAGACTGTGAGGCCTGGTATAGTAGTGGGCTGTGGATTAATTTTGACCATTTGGAGAGCTGTAACGTTAACCGAAATCTCGACACAGGCATTTCCACTCTTTGCCTACACTTGTGAAGCAACCACTTTGCCTGGGATTACACCTGTGCGCTTGGGTTTAACAGCACAACGCGTCAGCTCCTGTGGCGGCATCATAAAATTTGAGAACTGCAAAAAAAAGTATTGAATGCACGTGGCACTGCTCAAAAGTGCCCTAAATGGCCTTTAGTTGTAAAGTTTCACATTTTAGTCATATTTCATATCATGCACATGCAGTGCTCTTCAAAAAGCTTCGGAACAATTTTTGAGCCATCTGCGCAAGTTGTTTTATGTAGGAAGAATGGCCTCTACAGACACTATTTACAATATAATACATTCAGAACATGTAGCACTGAAACGTGGAGGCAGCTGGCATACAGCAAGAACTGACAAATAGAAGCAAGCAAAAACTATTAGTGAGTACTATTTTCACTGGTTATAACAGCGCAGCAGAAATTAGAAATTAGTGAAAACGAAAATGCTGTGTAATAGTTTTGCACACAACTATAATACGCATTACAGAAAAGGCCAGACACAGGTGGATTCACATGAAGTTTGAACAATCAGCTTTGCAGCGGGGCTAAAGATAAATAAATAAATCTAAAGTAATAAGCTGACTGTGTCCCTTTCAGCACAGGCAATGAAACACTGGAACAAATGGAAGACTATAACTTTCTTAGGCAGGCAGTCAGTGCTGTTGCCAAGATAAGGAAACCAATGAAACAGTGGAAAGAAATGAATACTATAACTTCCTTAGACAGGCGGTTAGTGCTGTTGCCAACCAAGATAAATACGGTGCACAATAGGAATGGGATAGTGTGCATTCAGCAAGCACTTGCAACTAATGAAAGGTAAGCTACCTCTGTTCCTCAAAAGAGAGGTTTTCAACCAATACATCTTGCCGGCGGTCGCATACACAGTTGAAACTTGGTGCTTTACTAAACAATTAGAAAAGCAAACTTGAATATGCCCAATGTGCCATGGAGAAAATGACGATAGGAGTGATGCTTAGGGACACGAAACAAGCAACCTGGATTAGGGAGCCAAGAGTAAAAGATACCATAGTTTAAACTTTCATGGACCTGGGCTGGCCATGGAGTATGACGAAATGACAGCAGGTGGATCACAAGCAACAGAACGGATACCGAGAACCGGGACTAGAAAAGGAAATCCATTACCTTGGTGGAGAGACGAAATAAACGAATTCGGAGGCAAAGCATGAACCTGGGTGGCACAGAACAGAAGCGGTTGGAGGTCAATGGGGGAGGCCTTTGTCCTGCAGTGGACCTAAGTACGCTGTTGATGATAATGGAGCAGTTCTTTTAAACAAGATATACTGTGTTGAAGAGAATGTGCTTTCTATTTGAAGGGTTGAAATCAATGTTACTGGAACGGAACAACTGCTCAAGTTGCAGAGAACCACGCATACTGCCCCAATCTTATCTAGGTGCGGATCTGTCACTCCATGTTGGATCATGAGCAATTCCACGGGCACAGTCGATGACAGAATTCGACATTTACGCCTCAAAATGCCAATAACTCCACATGAATGCATACATTCGCAATTCTTGTTTTACTAACTTCCCATGCTGACAACTGCCGCTTGCCCCTGGTAAAAGCGGGCATCACGAGCCGTGCACAGTGAACTCCTACTGCATCGCTAATTGTAAATCCTCTGTCTGCCAGAACGGTATCGCCAGGCAGAAGGTTTTCCAATATTTCACAAGATTCCGTAAGGTTCTTGTAACTTGTACTGCCTCCCCAGCCTATCTACATAAACGTTATTGCTCCCTGTTGCTCCCTGTCGCCAGGAAGTCTGCCACCATGTCATGTCGCCCAGCCGAGGACACTGAGGACCCACCACTGCTCTTGCAGGGTGACCCAATTCAGTGGACCACCAGGTATAAATACCTCGGTGTGACGCTCTCAAATGAGCCCAACTAATGCGTGGCCTACGAGGAGGACCTTCGGGCGAAGGCGATTGCTAGGCGGGCCTTCCTCGGGTCGCGCGCCCTATGGGCCTTCAGCCGCCTCGAGGTGTCCCGGGCACTGTGGAAGGCGGTGGCGGTACCGGCGCTCACATTCGGGAACGCTGTGCTCTGCTTGTCGTCGTCCACACGCCAGGCAATGGAGACGCGGAAACGAGAGGTCGGGCGGGCTGCGCTGGGTGAGCACGGCTTTGTGCCGAACGAGGCGGTGCAGGGGGACATGGGTTGGTCCTCCTTCGAGGCGCGCGAGGCAGTGGCCAAGCTGGCTTTCGAGGAGCGGCTCAGCCAGATTCCCGATGGACGATGGGCGCGTGAGGTGTTCAAGTATATCACCTACCGATGTCTGCGAACCAAGTGGGTGGCACGCACCAAACACCTCGGAGAGCGATACGGCATTGCGGCGGCCGGCCTCACCGAGCCCCCACGGCACGACCGGCGACAAAAGGTGCGGGACCAGGTGGCGACCGCCGAAATCGAGCAATGGAGGAAAGCGGCGCTGCAGAAGCCGGCTCTGAACATCTACAGCCGCAAAAAGACGAACATCGAGAAGGAGTCCATCTACGACAACGCCCGAGGGAGCGGGCTCCTCTGCGAGGCTCGCAGCGGGGTGCTTCGCACTCGCGTCCTACGTGCCAAGTTTACGGAGGGCCTCGACACCACCAGCAGCAGCTGCAATCAGGCCGAGGAGACGGTGCGCCACGTCGTTTTGGAGTGCACAGAACTGAAACCTCCAGCCGCAGTGGCAGTGACCCAGAACCCGAATGTTCCCGCCTTCCTTGCAGATGGGCAGGTGGCGCTACCGGACCCGCTTGCAATGGCGCTGGGCTTCCACGGACCGAAGCAACAGCCTCACTGGGAAGCCGTCGAAGTCACGAAAAGAAGACTGGAGCACTGGTGGCGAAAGAACATAACGGAGGGTTTCAGAGGAAGTGGAGGACAATAATAGATGTGTTTTAAGAAAGCTAACGCCAGATCCGGATTTCCCGTCGATCACCCGTTTAAAAGGGAACGGCAACAGTATATCTATCTATCTATCTATCTACAACGTCCGTGTTGCGGGCAGGTTCCGGACACCACTTCACACGGTGTGGTCGCATGCAGCCATCGAGGAAAGAATATAACCTTTTCTTTCCTCCATGCATGCAGCCCTGCACCAACGGCATCTGCCCCCATTTGCTGTGACTGGCCATAAAAACTGGCTGCTTAAAAAAAAATAACAAATTTCTTGGCCACATTTACATTCAGGAAAAAAGTATTGTGGAGCAATTTCATCTAATAATGCTGGGTATGGAAAATCGTGCTCGATAGGTTTTTCACGATAGTTGGTTTCAAGAATTGAAATTGTGCCAGTAGGACAAAAATAACACAAAATTAAAAAACAACACAACAAAGGTCCTGGGTTTTGAAATGTTTATTTTTGTGCTTTTTTGCTATCGTTTATACGAGCAGCATAGCCGTATTGCTAATTGTATTGCCCCTTTGGTTTTACAGGTCACCCATAAAGGACAACTTCAACTGAAACTGAGGATGTGGTGTAATAAAAAATTACTTTATGTGGTAAAACAATAGCAGTGTTGATGTCTTCTTGAAAGTGTAAGAAACAACAGCTTTTCTTGGACCTTTTTTGCTGCTTTTCTTCAGTTTGTTTTGAGTTGACTGTTTTTTATGATTGATTCAGTTGTTTAAGCATTCTGGAGTAGACATATGCTGAGTACAACTGAGCGGACGACGCCTGACGTTTATCATGCTAAGCGTAACACGTGCACCCTGCATGCTCACCATGAGCACGGACGAGTTGCAGTGTATGAATAAAGGTACCACAGAATTCTTTTATCAGCATGTAACCACCTAAGAGTCCACATAGTTGAGCAAAATCATGGGCATCTTATGTGGCATAGAAATAATAGCAGTTGACCTGCCAGTTGGAAAACATACAATTCAAACAATGCAGATGCTAATCAGTATATATTTCCTGCTGCTTAGAAACGGCCTCTTTCTGTATTTTCTAGTTTATAAATACCATAATGCTTGGCTGCAGCAGCTCTGATAAACTAGAAAATGTCAATAATGAAGAGATGGGCATTGATTCCACATAATTTACAGAGATAATGTTTTTTTACCATTCGTGATGTGAAATTGCCTAGGCGAGCCTTTGGAGCTTGGTAAGAAACTGCTTCGCACAACGGAAACCGTGTTGGACAAACGGCACTGCTAGCATGTGGCATTATGCACGTGAAAGAATGCAGGATAAAAGTTCTATACATCTTCCTGTTTCATTTTCCTGTGTCTGCATGTTGAAAGCGCCTTTATTTGCCAAAATAAGACTGAGTGGGAGGAGGGATGTAAAAAGTTGAAAGGTCACACTGCAAAAGAATGTGTCTTAAGAGTTTCTTAAACACTATGGATGAGCTGCTTTACATCAGAAGCGTTTCTTACGATCACGTTTAGCCCCGGTGACTTTCTTGCACAGCTGAACAGCCATGCGGAAAAGCCAACTTTAACAGCTCGAGCCAAGGTGTACGAACACATACGAGCTAGAAGCACAGATGTGCGTTCCCCCGTTTGTACTCAAGAGTTCCTGTAGAACATGGTTTAGTTAACTGCTGCGTAGACAATTAAAACTGGCGTTTTGTGCGCCCCCGAAACCGCATCGGGCTAAGAGGCACCACGGCAGCGCATTAGACATCTCACTCAGGGACCTCTAGTGTTGATCAAAACATCTGGTGCGCACAGTAATTTTTCGCCTTCATCGTAAATTCAACGCAGCCTTGGCTGCCGGGAATCGAACCCGAAACATAGTACCTCCTTCCGCCATGAGAGATCATAAGAGACCGAGAGGCCTTCTCGGAAAACGAAGTGAGAGGCGTGGTGCATGGATTCCTGCCAAATACTTCCTCGGGAGAGGTTATGCAAGGCATCCGAATCCGCACGCTCGATACTAAGCTCATTCACGCCCGAATGTTGGGCCAAACAAAAACAGCTCTGCTTACCTTAGAAGGAACAACGGTACCACGGGCGGTTTACTTTTACGGAGGAGAGATGCCCTGCTACCTTTACCGATCGACTCGACAATACTGCCAGATCTGCATGACGGCAGGGCACAGAGCCGACGTCTGCCCAACGCCAAATACACGCAAATGTCGAACGTGCGGAATAGTGAACCCAATCGAAAACCACCCCTGCACACCAAAATGTGCTCTTTGCAAGGAAAGCCACGTCACCGGAGCAAAATAATGCCGTCAAAAACTGCGGAAGGCCCGGATACCACCGGACAATCAAAGCAGAAAACAACTCAGACCACGCTGGTTCAGCAGTGATTGGCCTACCCCAGAGGAGGCTGCAGGAACCGGTCAGCAACGAAAGAGAAGCCAATCACGCCAACCTCGAAAAGATAAGGCCAAAATTGCCGAAAACCAAGGCAAAGGAAGGCAAAGACCAGAGAAGCCCTCTTCTGACCAACAACCCGACAGGACGAACACCAAACAAAAGGCAAAGTCAACACAGGAACAAGCACGGGCAGCTGTTGCCACAGCACTTCAAGTAACAAACAGCAAAATCGACCAAGTCCAAGCACATCCAGCTCGAATAATTCAAGAACTTCGCGAACCTAGAAATAACGCGACTGAAACACCAACTTCTGGCTGCACAGGCCAAAGAACGCCGACAGGAACAGGTGCTGGCACTCCCCGTTATAACTCAATCGGCACTGCAAGATCCCAGTGGACTACGCGAGTACTTGCTCCAAATGCAAAAAACGCTCCTGACGAGGATGGCGTATATACAGAATAACTTAGCGATTCGACCCCTTAAAAGACTGACCTCGCGGAAACGAAAGCAGCAAACACCGGATCAGCAACACGAGAAATCCATGTCCCTAGAAGAAGACTCCCACCTAACTGACACCGACACTTTCGACGCTGACCAGACGGAGGAGTAAGAAGCACGCGAACCCGACCGGCTACGACATCTGGAAATGAAACTGTCGGAGCCTCAGTACGAACAAACACATCCTAGAACAACACATTGCCACGCTGTCGTCCAAACCCATTGCAATATGCCTGCAGGAAGCTGGTCACGCAGTCAATCTACATGGCTACCAACAGGCCTCCAGTACCACACAAGTAGCGACATATACCAGAAACGACATTGTAACCGCCACACACCGACTGGACACAGAGAACCCATCCGCGCTTCTCACGGAATTACTCCCCTATCGCCGTTCGGAGCCAAGTATATTCCTTCTTAACGTCTACAGCTCCCCACGCAATACCCAGGAGGAATTCGAAGACCTCTTCTGGGAGGCCACTCGCGCGGCTGGGAAGAATAAGCTGGTGATAGTGGGGGACTTTAACGCCCCACATACCCACTGGGCATACAATTTCGACTCAAAGAAATCAAACAAGCTCATCGCAGCAACGGAATATTTCGGGCTCAAATTCATTAATAACCCTATGTACCCCACGCGCTATGGCCAAAGAGGTCAACGCGACACTTGCCCCGACCTAGCTCTCACATGGGAATCTGACCGGAGCATCTTCTGGCAAAACACCATGGAAACATTAAGCAGCGACCACTGCATCATGCGGGTTACAGTACAAGCATCTTCGCTCAGTAAACCCCTGGGGCAGGCGCGACTCACCGACTGGACAGAATTCCGACAAAAGGGAGCCAGCGAACCAAACAACGAACACATTCAAAACCTAGAAGAGTGAACTAAAGGAATAAAACAGCTTCACGAGTCCTGCGCCAAGCACATCACCAGGACGGAAGCAACACCGGACGTCGACATATACTTGGAAAAAATCTGGGCACAGCGCAGCAAATTAGTCAAGCGGTGGAAGAAGCAAATGCACAACAAGAGATTAAAAGCACGCATAAAGCAACTCACCAAACGTGCCCAGAATCATACCCGTGATCTGTCTAGGCAAAATTGGAATTCATTCTGTGAGCGCTTACGGGGCACCCTCAGTACATCCAAGACCTGGAAACTCATACCTGGAATGATGGACCCCATGTCCTACAAACGCGCTACGACGCACCACCTAACAAGAGCCGCACGAAGTTACCCCGGCGCGGACATTGACCTATTGCAAGCCCTACAGCACAGATACGGGGCCCTGGAAAGAACAACAGAGACACCAAAGAAAACGTATGGAGGTGTAAAAAATGACACACTAGACCGGGACACCACGCAGGAGGAGATCTCTCATGCGCTGGCAAGTATGACCAGGAACAGCGCGCACGGCCGAGACAACATCACGTATAAAATGCTTCGAAACCTAAGTGACGGTCATATCCGAGACCTCGCTCAATATATAAACAAAGAACTATGGCAGCAGGGCAAGGTACCACCAGAGTGGAAACACTCCGACATCACCATCATCCCCAAGGCAGGCAAACCCCCCACAATCGAAAATTTACGCTCTATCTCCTTATCCTTGTGCCTGGGTAGGGTGTACGAACGAGTTGTGGCCAACCGACTCACCAATTACATAGAGGACAACGATATTTTCCCGAACAGCATGATCGGCTTCAGGCGACGTCTCTCAACGCAAGATGCCTTCCTTTTACTCAAAAAAGAACTACTGGACAAAATAGTCCCTGGGGAAAACCTGGTACTAGCCCTCGACTTAAAGGGGGCTTTTGATAATGTCACCCACCGAGCCATACTAGATTCTCTGACCAAAATAGGCTGTGCCGAAAGAATCTGCAATAACGTCGCGGCCTTCCTTGAAAACAGGACAGCGACGATCGGCCTGGGGGAACTACGAACAGATCCGTTCCAGCAGGGAAACATCGGTATCCCACAGGGATCTATCACATCCCCCTCTTATTCAACGTCACCATGATTAAAATCGCCAAACAACTACAGGGACTCCAAAATGTGGGACACGTGATCTACGCAGACGACATTACACTCTGGGCAAACCGAGGCTCCTTACAAGAAAAGGCGCAAAATTTTCAAAATGCAGTGAATTGGATATCTAAGCTTGCTTTGGAGAACGGCCCAAAATGCGCTCCAGAAAAGTCGGAATTCCTACGAATCCACTGCACCACAGAAATGTAAAAAACACCCCAGTACAACTATATATAGGAACAGCGCCCATACCAGAGAGGAGGCAAATAAGAATACTCGGGATGCACCTGCAAGGAAATGCTCGAGCGGACACCACCATAACGCAACTGCGCGCTAAATCTTCCCAACTGGCACGCATAATAAAGCGGCTAATAAACAACCGGAATGGAATGAGGGAAGAAGACACCGTCCGAATAGTAGAAGCAATTATTATCCCTCGTATCAGCTACAGTCTACCATTTCAAAATCTCACAAAGTCGGACGAAGAGCACATCAACTCCATAATACGCACAGCGTTCAAACCTGCCCTCCGCCTACCCCAGTTCACCTCCAATGAGAAGCTCACTCACCTTGGGCTCACGAACACCATGGAAGAGATAAAACACGCCCCCTTTCAAACACAACGAATACGACTAGAAAAGTCCCGCACGGGGAGGGAGATCCTATGGCAAGTAGGCGATCCACCCGATCGCAGACGCCAAGAGCAGGAAACAGATCTAAACCCTGCACAACGATCCCACATCAAAGCGCTGCCCCTTCCAAAAAACATGCATCTTAATATCCACGTACAAAGAAGAAAGGCCAGGGTCAATTTCCTGCACAAAAAATTGGAACATCACGATAATACGGTGTACGTCAATGCAGCGAAGTATGACGAAGAAACGGCGGCATTAGTGGTGACCACCGTGAAGGGGACATCATAGACTGCATCACCATGCGAAACACCACCACAAAGCACGCGGAGACCGGAGCCCTCCTTTTCGCGATTCGCTGGGGAGAACGAAATGGCCGCAGCCTCAACATCATCACCGATTCGCAAGCGGCTGTGCGAATGCTAGCGGCAGGAAGAATACCACTTGCACTTAGGTACCTCCGGAATCGCTCGAGAAAGTTCAGAACATTACGTGGACCCCCGGACACGAGGGACTGCCGGGTAACGAGGCGGCGAACAGGCGAGCGTACGACTTCACTCGCCACCCCCCTGTGACTGACGCCTTACGATACCCAAGCACCACTACGTACGGGGAATACCTACAAAATACCAGAAAAGAGCGGGCTACATATCCAATCCCGCATCGCGAACTAACAGCAAGTGAAGCCCAGATGCTACGATGCTTTAATGAAGGAACCTGAGGAATTATGCACTGTCGGTAACTGAGAGTAATGTTAACAGGACCTGAGATTGGAAAAATAATAAGGAACATTTGTTCACATTCATAGAGAGACAAATACTGTCCAACCAGGATGCAATAATGTTCAGATAAGACTGCAATAATTTGTAAAGAGATTGAATGTCAGGTGCTGATGCAAAAAACGCGATATCGTCGGCATATACATATGTAGAAACACCAGAAACCACCGGAATAGCGCTTACAAGGATGTTAAAAAGAACAGGGGAAAGGACCGCCCCTTGCGGTACGCCCCTAGACTGTGGCCGCTGTGAGGAGGTAACACTAAATTTTACACAGCTGAACTGCCTGTCTCTCAGAAATTCACAAATCCAAGCTATGATATACCTTGGGATGTTTAAGACTTGTAAGCGGGACAACAACACAGGGTATTCGACGCTATCAAAAGCTTTTGCTACATCTAGGGTTACTAGGGCCGAAAACTGGTTAGTGCAGCGGGCTAGTTTAATCCGGCTTTCAAGGTCCATATGCGCACTCCAAATCGAACACCTAGGGCGGAAACCAATTTGTCTTGGGCTAAAGATTCTAGAACTGAACACCAATTTCATTATGCGCTGCTGCAAAATCCGCTCGATTAATTTAACCACATTAGATGTCAACGCAATAGGCCTGACGTTTTCAATCAAGAGGCCCTGACCAGCATTTTTAAGTACCAGAAGTATTTTGGCGAGACGCCAGACATCGGGGATCCATGCATGTCGAATAGAATAATTGATCATGTTAAGTAAATGATTGGGAGCCTCGTCAAATAATAACTTCAGCATTTCAGTTGTAATGCCATCTGGGCCAGGAGCTGCAGCAGTCAATTTAGTCATGACGTCAGCGAGCTCTGATAGCGTTACCTCTATGAAGTCGTCTACCACGTCTGGCGGAGTAAATGACATCGCTAAGGAAGACGAAAAACGAGCTTGAAGCCCATCAGCTATCGACTCTAGGGACTCTGAGAGTTCACCTGAAGATAGCACCACAGAGTCTGTATTATCTGGAGAGGGTACTGCTTTCCGTGATCGAAGAAAGCCAAAAAGTGCACGCTTGCTTATTGTTAGGCTTGGAGAGACACAGAGATCGATCTGTGTCATAAGTCTGTTTAGCATTAGAAACAGCGCGTTTGAATACCGCTGAAAAATATTTGTAGTTGCACCAGTTAAGCGGGGTTAGGTTATGGCAAAGCTTATTCCAGGCCGCCTTTCTACGTCTAAATCTGCGCGAACATTCTTCGTCCCACCAGGTGCTCGGCAATACTGACTTCTTCGACATCACTTCAAATAATGACGACTGAGCTGAAGAGGAAAGGGCGGAACAAAGGCCTGTCGCACATTCAGCTTCATTTTGTGTGACCAGAGAGGACAGGGACTCCTTCAGACAAGTTTGAAACCTTTTATAGTTAACAAAAGAACGGCTCTGGCTGTTGACGAAACGGATGGGACACCCAGTGTCAAAAACTATTGGGATGTGGTCACTACTCGACCCGCCATCAACAGTCGACCAAGAAGTCACTGAAACACCTCGAGAAGATATAGTAAATACAAAACAGATTGCGTTTGTCCCTTATGGTAGGTTGGAGAATCCTAATTTATGCATGCTAAGTTGTTATCTGTAATCCAATCCAACAAGCGATTACCGCAAGAATCCGTCCGGAAGCCCCAAGTAACGTGGTGGGAATTAAAGTCTCCTGCAAAGATAATGGGAGGTACAGCCGAAGGAATAGCCAAATCAAGTGGTTCGAAATCAACAACGCCACTAGGAAAGTACACGTTGGCCAATGAGAAGGGGAGGCAACCAGGTAGCTTTAATTCCAGCACTAAAACTTCAAAGTGTGCGCGTTGAAGTTGGAAGGACACCTTCGCGGTGTGGGCAAACTTTGTAGATATCAAACTTAACAGACCTCCACCTCGGGTTGGCCTGTCTAGTCGAAAAAAGCGGTAATTATAAAGTCCAAATTTTTAGTTGCTACTAAGCGAGGTTTCCTGTAGCAAAATTACTTCTGGGGAAAATTGGGAGCACAAACAAAGTAAATCCGCAAAGCCTGCCGACACGGAGCGACCATTCCACTGAATGACTTTTAGAACCCCTATGATTCAGAGAGACCGGCTGCAGCAACTGCTGCTTGTAATATCTGATTCTTGGGCTTTGAAACAGATTTACCTTTCTTGGATTTTGATTTTGGCTGCACTTCCAGGGTTTCCGTACTAGGTGATCCGGAACGTTTACTAGACTGAAGAACAGGCTCCATAGGCCAAGCCTGAAGCTCCATGTCCGAGTCTGAAGAGGGCGAAAGGGGAGGCAAATACTCGTTGTCGGCCGTAGGACCACGAACAGACGAAGTACCAGCCTCAGCGTAAGTAGGATGTTCCGATCCACGCACCGAAGTAGCGAGAGTAGACGAGACTTTAACAGAATCCGAGGCAAGATTAGCTGCTGAGAGCAGCGGACCTTCAGGGGCGGTGGAAACTCTCTGGATCACTTGGGGAGAGGAGGTACACAAAAGGGGAGCGGGTTGCAAATGTGGTGCCAGCTGAGTCCCCACTGTGCGAGACATGCACTCGATTATGGTGGAAGTTAACTGGGTGATTACTGAAGAGACACCCTTCTCAACAGTCGCTGCTACAACGGAAGCAAAAGCTGGGTCAGCGAGGGAAGACTGTTGGAGCTTGGCAACGGCTTGTTCAACCGCTGCAACAATGGTATTCACTACGGCTGCATCAGCGAGTGATGGAGAGTGTTTGGCCGTAACTCCAGCATAACCATGTGTCCTTTCTTTGACAATTGTAACAGCATCCCCGCGCGAGCAGCGACGCTTACCCATGACCTCGACAACTTGGACTTTTTGAGCTCTCGCAGGGCAATTAGAATAGTCAGCTGGGTGTGCCGCTCCACACAAATACATTTGGCATCTTGGGCAGTACATAGCTCGACAGAATGGCTCTCACCGCATGCGCGACACCGGGGAGACGATTTGCGTGCCTTGGATGTGTTGCCGAAACGCCAATAGTTGTGGCACTGAAGAGGCCGGGGAGAGAGAGGTTCCACACGGTAAATGAGTGGCCATACTTTAATCTCCGATGGACATTGCGTCCCAACAAATGTAGCAATGACAGATTCTGTTGGCACCCTGTTTTTCTCTACAACACGGCTGCAACGGTAAACTGAGGTGACTCCCGCTACCGAAAACTGCTCTAGTACCTCCTGAGGTGTCATCTGAATATCAACACCTCGAACGATGCCCTTCACGCAAGCCAGGTGAGGGGGTTATAAATGCACTCACCTGAACAGAGGTAAACATTGTACATTTCAAGAGGTCAGTGACACAGGTCTCGTCTGACGATGGGCACAAGACGCCACCTTTGCCAAACGGGCGAACCTCCGTAATGTGCTCGAACTTCTCAGTAGCCGCTCGAAGTGCCGCCTGTACAGCCCGCGGGTTTTTCAGCCGGATGAATCCGCCACTTACTGGCACCAAGGCCACGGGGATGCTGCCCACCCCACTGCGCTTTAGGGCTTCCAATTACATATCCTGCGGACGAATCGAGGCAGCCCAGGGGGAACTCCCCCGGCCAGGAGACACAAAAGACATCCAGGCGTGGAAACCAGCAACCTGGAAGAAAAAAAAAGACCAAAAGAATGGCGGGAAACAACCGCTAATCCGCCTGGAGGTTGGCCGATCACCTGAACCAGGAAAGCGAAAAACCAAGCAGCTTAGAAGCAAGCGACCACGCAGACAGACACGTCAATACGATCTCCTCTTCTTCCTCTCCGGTCACTCATATGGCTTGGGCTGTTCTGCCGGTTGCCTTCATGCTGAGTCTTTCTGGCACATATCCACAGAGGCGATTGTCCAGCTTTGTATTAATCTACTACTTCATCCGAGGTGGTCGATACGTACCCACACCACCCTTGTCACAATGTCACCTCATCACACACACCTTGGGTGTGGTCCCGTCAGAAAATAAATAAAATAGTGGCCGCGTGGCTGCTTACCTCGCTGCAAATGCCGTAGAAATACGATATTTTCTGCCGCCTCTCCCACGTAAATGCCGCTCTTCTTATCCATCCCCCCCTCCACCTGTACCGGTATTCTCCTCCCACCTAACTTGTTCTAGCAATACAACAGTGGAGTTCTGCACCGGTCCTTTCGATTTAGCGCCTTGCACTACTCTCGCGCCATCCACTTGCAGCTCTAGTTACTGGGTTGCTTTTCGACATGCCGTGACAAGACACGAGCCACGGCCACGGGTGCGAGCGGTATTGGTATTTTTGGACCAAACATTGTTTTCAACGCGTGTTATTTTATTTTTCACCGCAAAAACAAGCGGTAATGCACATTCGATGAAAAAAAAACCCTATGCATTGATGTTCTCCCTTAAATATGCTTAGTATTTTTTCCCAAACAATGTTGACTAGTGTGAAATTGGTGTTTTGCCTCAAATATGCTTAGAATTTTATCTCAAACAATGTTTACAAGTGCGAAATTGATGTTTTGCCTCAAACGTGCTTAGTATTTTTTCCCGAAGAATGTTAAGAAGTGTGAAATTGATGTTTTGCCTCAAACATGCTTAGTATTTTTCCCCAAACAATGTTGACAAGTGTGAAATGTGTTTGCAAATATACGTAATTGAAAAAATTGTGCCTATACAAACCTATACTTCAAGTACTTTTTTAACTTTACACTGGAAGGCTGTTTAGAAGGACAAAGTGATAGTCAAAAATGTTTGGGTTTGAGTAGCCTCAGAAAAAATATGATCTTTCAAGCTAGCGCGGGCCCCTAGTGGTTCAGCGGACGTGGATAGTAGCGCTATAGGGCGGCAACACATCAGTTTACCTTGTATTTCTTGGGGCTGTCGCATCGACTCGCGCCGGGTATCGAAAGGAGACGTTTTTCGTCGTCGTGTGTACCACCACTTAAGGCATCGGCGAGGCGCGTCCAGCGCCGCAAGTCTGAAGCGATGAAGAAGCAAGTGGGCTGGACTACGCCAGCGTAAGCCATAGCCCTTGCGATTTAACTAAAACGGTGGAATGCCTACTCCCGTAGTAGGCTTTTCTATCTGCCCCTTTCACTGCACGTACGTAGAGACAACCGAAATGATGCGGTTATCGATGTGTTTCTATTGTCTGCAGCAACTGTTTCGTCAAAGCAACCGCCCCCGAATAATATTTGGGGAGAAAAATACAACATGGAATGTATGAGTAAACTCTATTCAATCTCATTGTGTATTTCGTGTCATGCCTATATGACAGTATCTTTTGTTCAAAGCGACATCACCTCGTTGGCGTCTATGAGTAGGTCACAGCTTTATCCGAGTGGAATGCAAGATAAGGCCGGGAAAAATTTGCAGCACCAAAAACAGCCTGCTCTGTTACACATTTTCGGCTTCAATTTAGCGACATAGATAAAAATACTAACCCACTCTGTCACCTTCCGTTTACACGCCTGCTTTCATTTGAACGGTCAAGTATTCAAATAAAACCCTCCAAACTAGACAAGCAGCGCAGGCCTCCTTGTGAGCTAAACGAAAAAAGCAATAACACTGAATGTTTGCTGTTAAAGCAAAGCTTTGTACCTCTACCAGCGCACGGTTCTTTCACGGCGTGCGGGACAATAAACTCCGAACGCGGCGGAGGCGGCGGGAAGGGGGGGGTGGTCGGAGTGTTTTACTCACGGAGCACAATTTACCCAGCGTTCCCCGCGCGGCGCTGCCTGCTCGCCGGCGGGCGCGTCGGCGGTACGCCTTTGTCGTCTGAGTTAGTGACGATTATTTTGGGCCTTTTTTGGTGCAGCTTCGCGTCCATTGCGCGCTTCCTTCGCACGTCTTGATTAAGTTGTTCGATAGCCCCTCCATGAAAACCCGGATCCGATGGAATTAGGTGGGAGTACGTCAAAGATACGTTACGGATTGACTTGAAGGGCGGGAAAACAAAATGTAGAGACCACATACAGACATCTGGGCGATAGAGAAACGCTTCCTTTCGCTCACTGCTTGCCACGAATGCGAATCCATTTTCGAAATCGGTGAATACCAATTCGGTTGTATTTTAAGAGCTATTACAAGAGGGGAAAGGAGCAACGGGTTCTAATAAATAGCGTTTATAAAAGTTCCCTCAGCTTTGTCGCAGTTGTCGAACTTACTAAACTATCTAGTTTTAATCGGCATAAAGGGGAATCGGAAGCCCATATGCAGAATTGTCTCGGCGTCTGCGCTTGTGTCGTGCTGTGGTGCAGCCTCGAGTTAACACATCAGGATGGCTAGGTTCAGCTGTTTCATCCTTCGAAAGACGCTCCTGTCCGTTTTTTTTTGCTGCTGACGCACGGCCGGGTGACAGAGGCGGCGTCTGCCTTCGGAACGCCGCCTCCGCGAATTCCAGGTAACGGCTGGTCTTTGTTGATTTGATTGTAGGGTTTAACCCGCCGACGCAATGCAGGCGATGAGGTGCACAAGGGAAGGCCTCCGGGTTAATTTACACCACCTGGGGATCTTTTACGTGCGCCGAAATCTCGTGCATACGGGAGTTTTTGCTTTTCGCCTCCACCAGAAAAGCGGCCGCCGCAGCCAGGAATCGAACCCGCGACCTCGAGTTCAGCATCTCAACGGCTTAGCCACTGAGCCACCGCGCTGGTAAATTTTCAGTCTTGGTAGAGCCACGTGTATAAATTCATTTAAGTCTCACGGGTAATTGTTGTGGGTGCCGTTTAAAGCTTTGCTTTCAGTTAAATTCAAAGGTGGAACGGTCGCCGAAGTCGATAATCGATGATCCGATGAGACAATGGCTCGTAGTTGACGGCACGGGGCAAACGATGAGCTTCCTCAAGCAATTGTACAATATGTATGGTTTTTTTACACTATGCATTTACAACTTTCAAGGCTCATGATCGCATAAAAGAGTTCCGGCAATGCGCCCGTCGAGGAGGCTCGCCGCTCTCCTCACCTGCACTCCTCTGTCTGTCCCCCTCGCTCTTCTGTTCTCTAGAAGACATGAAACTCCTTGGTTTTGCCACTAAAACTGCCCCCCCCCACAACACGGACATCACAATTTCAGAGTAATGAAGGCTCTTGGATTAGCCCACACTGGGGCACTGATTGGCCGCAGTGACAAACAAATTTAGGTGGGTTCAAAGTATTCACGTGACCTACCTCTCTCACACTCATTCAGAAACGGAGAAGTATCCCGTGAAACAGAAATATAACACACATGAAAATCACGAAACTAAAAGCAAACCTTTCGCCGGCCATCAGTTGTCGGGCGGCTTGTCTTAAAGTATTGCCAATACCATGCCTCCTATGATTGTGCCACGCGCCGCCAAAATTCCTTTCCTTTGTGAACACGTGGAGCACCTAACAAAGCCTGGTCGCCTACACATTGACGCATTCCAGACGACCAGTCGCCACGGTCAGACGTGTGACGAATTCCTACTTCGCCTAGTAGCTTTAAGCAGCGCATCTGTCGTAGACATAACGTCTGGTGCCCTCCTTCTACGTTTGGCCCCTTGACTGACCTCCAGCTTCTGTCCGGTTCGGCCTTTCTCATTGCTGTAATCACGGTCGTTAAAATGTCAATGGTCCCGCTCCGCCGGCTTCTCAAACGAACGCAAGAAAATTCTCCTTCGGAAGCTTACATCGCTTTAACGATTTAGGGGTGACCGACGCGTGTGTATAAGCCCTGTCCAAGCCCGCTCGTCCGGTGAACACAACAGCGCGGCGAACAAAAAAAGAAGCTTCCGTGGTTTCTCCTCGCGGCCATCGCGCCCAAGTCAGCTCGGCAAGCGTTAAAACGAACAAAATACAGGTAAACAAGCTGACCCCAGCGAACGATACCTAGTTGCCGGGCGATATAAATTAATTAAGTGAGGTGCCCGAACTTCAGACTTTCCAATAATCTTCACAGCGTGGATTAGAGCCATTGTTTTATTTTCGTCTTCAAGAAACTTTCCTCGCACAGGGTTTTTTTATAACTGACGATTCATTTATACAACCGCCTAAGTTCCCAGCCAGGATGTCAATTTTAAACATACTGTTTACAAGAAGAAATTAGAATTTTATTAGGATCTCAAGAACCTTTAAAATGGATCGCACGTTTGAGGCCAGACGGAACATTGTGGAACTTTTTGAGTTCTCAGTGGCTACGTCGTAGCGCTGCTGAGCACGAGGACGCGGGTTGGATTCCCGGCCGCGGCGGCCGCTTTTCTGATGAAGGCGAAAAGCAAAAACCCCCGTGTGTACGAGATTTCGGTGCATGTTTAGGGTCCCCAGTTGGTCAAAATTAATCCCGAGCCCTGCACTACAGCGCGCTTCATTGCCTGCGCTACGTCGGCGCGTTAAACCCTACAATCAAATCAACCTTTTGAGTTACCCGGCTAAGAACATTAACTATTCATATTTATGACGTAAGCATATAAATACTCCGTCATTACTGTAGGTTTTTAGGTGGTTGCGAAACTGACATATTTAAAGAAACCCAATTTCATAATTCGGCTGGCGGAAATGAAGGATCAGTCGCATAAATTGCGGTCATTACAATAATGGCCAGCCTGCTTCTCACAAAAGTGTAGCGCCACCATCATCATCTTCTTAAGCGCCACCATCATGATCAGCAGATTGCCCAGCTGGCTCGGCGGACACGCAACACTCGGCACCCGGCTCAAATCGGGAACGGCACCCGTGTTTCTACTCGCTTCGTTCCGACCATAGCGCAGCCAGCGCAACCACAATAAACGTGGGCTCGGCCGCACCGCCTCATCGACCGCCTACAATTTGGTGACCCGGAAAGCGGCTTTGCCATGGCTTCTCAACGTTGCTTCCCCAGCCACAACGCGAACGACGGCACGCGAAGAACGTTCCCCGCCCTCCCAGACCTTCCCTTGCTGATCCCGTTTGATTCGATCTCAAACCACGTTGCATGGTTCGTCATTCTGGAGAGCCATTTTTATGTAAATGACATCTGCTGCCCGGAAATCAGGTACCACGTCACACTACAGCAGCTACCTGCTGACCTCATTGAGCAAATCCAGCTGCCGACCCCAGGACCCGGTGCGTATGACGACTTGAAGGCCGCTGTCCTAAACCACCACGGTATCGGAACGCCTTTGTCCACACCACCACGCCTTCCAGCGGCATCCGTGGATTACACGTCGCCGGCAGCTCCACCCTCGCCTGACCAACAAGCGCGAACCCCGACTACGACGCGGCGCTTTCGAGTTGGCGTTTCACTTAGCCAACTCGAGGCCACACCATGGCGCAGTCCCACACGTTGTGGCGTCTGCTGCAGAAACCCACCCAGGTGTCCACTGCTTTGCCGCTAACAACTGGGAAACTTCACCGCCTTCGCCGCACGGCGCGGGTGAGAAGGATCCTTCAGACCCTTTTCCTCCCCGCACACGCGAGACCTCTTCCCCGCCACCGGGGGAACAGCTTCCAGCAGTAAGCAGCTCGAGATCCTCGGTTGTGCAACTGACACTCCAAGCTGATCAGGCTGCCCCCGACAGTCCTGACACCCTGGCTATGATGAAGACACCGGAAAAACAATTGCGGGCCAAACGTGCCAACAAACGTCGCCGAAAGAATGTCTTGTTCCTAGGCAGTCAGACGCGCCACGAAATGGTCACCCCACCTCGACCGATTTCCTTCTACAGGAGCGTATTCAGTTTACGGTGTCACAGGCACTATGCTCTCCGACCCCGGATGAAACCAGCGCGAGTGCACTGCACGTCTGGAACCCGACACACCGGTGGTTCGAGAGACGCTTGTCGTTGGCGCCCTCCGCTGCTCCGTCTCTCACGGCGCGTGCGCAAGTTGCCCAGACAGCGACACATCCCTAGAGCTCACTCCACAGCACAGTCAAGCCACTCCGGTCGTCATTCTGCCGCACCACGCTTCACCTTGTCGCTGTCCTTCCAGTTACGCCTGCCGTTCGCGCCACCATCAATTGCAGCAGCCGCTTCACACCCCGCAATGCGTCCGCGGCCGCACTCCCAGCCTCGTCCACCAGAGCTTTCCCCACATCCCGTACGCTACCTCACCAATGACCAGGATCGTGCCGTTAGTCAGCCTACTGCCACTTAACCACTGACTGCCCAAGGACTCTTCCTGACTACGGACAAATTGTACATACCTGTACAAAGTGCATAGTGTATTTGTTCTGCATTGTTATTTACATTTCTCACTTTACCGCGCTTCACGCTAGGGGGGAGCCCTGTAGCGCCACCATCATCATCTTCATAAGCGCCACCATCATGATCAGCAGATTGGCCAGCTGGCTCGGCGGACACGCAACACTCGGCACCCGGCTCACCTCGGGAACGGCACCCGCGTTTCTACTCGCTTCGTTCCGACCATAGCGCAGCCAGCGCAACCACAATAAACGTGGGCTCGGCCGCACCGCCTCATCGACCGCCTACAAAAGTAATAATAGAATTGGCATTGAAGAATGGAAATGTTTGAACAAAATACGTCAGACTTGGAGGCTAAACTTCTTTCTGAAAACATTTATGAATTTTCATTATTTATTTCCCAAAAACGGATCACACTGATACTACCGTCAAGGGGTTTTCCACTTCCCTGAACAAAACCCTATTTACAAGCAAAACAACTTGACTAATAGAACCTCTGGGACTCATATTAATTTCGGTTTAAATATACCTACACAAGCCTGTAGCTTCACGTTTTATTGCAAATATTGCCTTTTTGTATTGTTTGCTGTGATAGATCTCGAAAGCCGCCATTTTTTTCAGCTCTAATATGTTGTTTCAGAAAATGCTGCATTGCTGTAGCAAGCGTGAACCACTATCTTTATACGTGCGATCAGCATAAAGTGAAGCAAAGCGCATACCTCCCATCGCCCTATTAATTTCAACGCTCTTGATCAGCTCCGACTAGTGAAACGTAGCGTAATGCAGTTATTGCAACTTCGTCGTTTCCCAATAATTCGCCTGGTGTCGCATGCGATATAATTGCAAAAGGAAAAACAGGCCATCAAACTGTACTTACGAATACGAACATAGTAATCTATCAGCCCCCTTATTTTCAAAAATCATTTTAGTACTGTAAAAGGGTACACGTAGAAAAGCAAAGCGAGATATGAAAACAAGCGCCGGGTTCAAATTCGACAACATTGATTTCCGAGAAGTCTTGGGATGATTATATATAGACGTGCAAAGGCAGCATTTCTGACTGTGTTTTGTTCCTCATATTATCACAGGCAGTGGTGAATGCGCTCACGTGAAGACACACCCAAGACGAAAACCCCGCGATTGCGATAACGTTCGAGACGCTACGCGATTGAAGTAGAACACAGCTTATCTGCCTGAACGGTCACGTCCTCCACGTGTTTCCTGTCGGCCACTCGGCGACGTTATCAGCTGCGGTAGAAGGTCCAGCGTTGTACTGGTATTTTAAGAGGCCTGATACCCTGCTATGCCAGGATGTGCATTCCGGCTTTCCTCGGCATATTCGTTGTGTGAATAAGGCATAAAGCGGGGATTTATGATTAACATTTTAGCGCACTGCCTAGTCGATAACAGTTTGCCCAAGCAAAAATTTCATACCCCTAATGAAAAATTGCCTGCACTTGAAATCGTATAGAGGTGTTGCGCCCTGCAACAGCAATAAACAAACCTCGCGAGCGTGGCATTGTGGGGTGTGATATTTTCAGTGCCATGAACTGCATATGTAGTGGGACCTAAATCTGTGCAGAAAGCAAATTTTCCCCCATTAGAAAGGAATGCATCCTATCCACGCAAAAGCAAGATGTTTTCTGCTCTCTGCTGCGGAAACTGAGCATCTCAACAGCAAAAGTCATGCGCGCAAGTTATGCGTTTGCTATACCCGCCTACAGTGATAGATGGGCAGTAAAGAAGTGTTGTGAAATTGAAATATTCACTAAAAGGGAAATAAATGCTCTAACCTCTACACGTATAAAATGCTTCAGATGATTCTGATTGTAGGGTCTTACGCGCCGACGCAACGCAGGCGATGAGGCGCGCCGTAGTAGAGGGCTCCAGATTAATTTAGACTACCTGGGGATCTTTAACGTGAGCCGAAATCTCGTACATACGGGCGTTTCTGCTTTTCGCCTCCATCAGAAAAGCGGCCGCCGCGGCCGGGAATCGAACCCGCGACCTCGTGCTCAGCAGCGCAACGCCTTAGCCACTGAGTAAAATGCTTCAGCTGCAGGAAAAAAAATTGATGTTGGTCATACACCACGGCTAATACATAATTGAGAGAGTGTGTGAGCAGGAACTAGAGTCCATCTGTAAATTTTCTTTCTTATTACATTATTACGTAATTAGTGCCCCAGGTTACAGTCAATAACGTGGTACAATAAGATAAAGCAATTCATGCCAAGAGGGCCCAGAAGACAGACTGCCTCCAGAAACATTTTATTCAAGACACGTACTTAGGCGAAAATGGTTTCGCGCAGATGTAGAGAGCTCATTACACGCGGCCGTTGATTTAGTTTATAATAAATCACATCACAATAACGAAACAGCCACATTTCGCAAGTTAGCGAGCAAGTGCGTGAGTCCTATTATTAGCCCCAGTATCCCCACACCATTCAAAACCACATTTAGATGGTCCTTGTCGCCGTAGTTTGGTAAGCACAATAATAGAGGAAGTAAAGCGACGGCAGGAATATATATGTGCATGTTTAGAACAAGGGATGGGCGTAAATACGTTATACTGAAATCTAGTACAGTTGGTTAGCAGGGTGCCACTGCATGACTTTCTTTACTCTGGAGAGGAATAATAGGGTGGTTCTGAAAGAAGTCGTTTCGCCGGATTCGCGGCGTGGCCTTGCGGAAACTACGAAAATAGTTTAATTACGGGGTTTCTCCAGAATTTGCGAGGTGGCGGTCCTACGCATTCGTATTCTGTCTGTCTGCCTGTCTAGCTGCGTGTCGAGTTCAAGCGCGGAGGGAATGCGGAACTCCGCATGCGCCAACACCGCGGATGAGTGGTCGAACTAGGCGTTCCTATTGTTCCCACAGAGAAGCCTGAGACCGGAACCGCAATATTGTGAAGGCGGTGTTGGCATGGCAAACGCTTGAGAAAAAAGACCTTGAAAGCCGGACCCGTTCTTTAATTGACTATCAGACCACGTGAAGCTATGAATCTTTTCACCCACTTCGAATGAATAGCTTTTTTATGGGATCAATATTACGGGCGAGATATACCTCTCACATGTTGGTGATAAAATTAAGAGGGCTTGAATTACAGTGTGTAAGACACATTCTGTTGACCTAAGTAAATTCGTTTGCACACAGAAACGGTAAAAGCCGTCTGTGAAAACCGCTGCACGTGGACATACAATGACCCTACATCCTAAATTTGAAGCAGAGTTCCTTCAAAACCATCCTTTAACCTCACCGTCAAAAATTTACGCCCAACACATGACAGAAGTAATACACATCTCTGTTTCCACTGAATCCCAGCTAAGCCAAACGACTTCACGTGACATAACTTGAGTAACCCAAACCAAGATGGCACTTTTCACCTATCATTAGCTTGTACGAACCCTAAAATATCAGATTCTGCTCTAGGAAAAACAGCGAAGATGCTGGTGTGTTTACGAGAAAACGTTCCCTGATACAGTCGACAAGTCCCGTGATTTTGCTTGCGGTAAGGAGGAGCAGGATGAAAAACTTTATTGTGAGCCTGGTGATGTGGGAGTGGCTCCTCAGTCCAGGAGACTATGGGACGACCTTGCTGTCTCAGCCCTGGACAGCAGCAGTTGCTATGCATCCAAGCCGGCACTGGTCGTCGGGTTCTCCCACAGCTCAGGGAGGAGAAGGGAAGTGGGTAAAGGTGGGAGGGCTGGGTTGTGTGTGCACCCCAAGAAAATGTGTATGAGGGTACATGGGGTAGGGCAGAATTTACATGTGGCAGGGTATTGGGTTGGGTACATCCGATGTAGCTAAGTTGGGTGAAAAAAGGTGTTTGTTTGAAGCCTCCGGAATAATACTGTGGTAAGGTGAACGAAAAACGTGTGTTGCCAACCCCTAGGACGGTCAGATGGCTGGATCAGGCTGTGAGAAGAGGAGGAAGACGAAAAAGAAGAGGGGACGGGCTATCCGAAGCTGCCCGATCAGTGGTTCGGGCCTGCGTCTTGAACCTCCAGGCCGGCGAGAAGACACGGCGTACCTCTCGTCCTTGTTCTGGAGGAGCGCTCAAACCGCCCTGGTGCCCGCTTGCCTCGCGGCGTAGGCCCGAGGAACTCAACTTCTCAGCAGTATCGGCCAGTCACCGACGCTGACATCCGAGCCGGGACTGGGGTTTGGTGAGACGCCCCGAGGACATTCTCCAGGGACTTGTGTTTTGCGTAACTGCCCGTCTGTGTTTGGTGGGTCCTGGGAACTATTCGCCAGTGTTTCATTTCGTGGTCTTGTCGTTGTGTTGGAAATACAAGTGCTGGCAACGTGCAACGGAGCGAGTCGTAGGTCTGGTGCGAGATACTAGTTGGACTCCTGATCATTATAAAAGTGGCGAGCCTGCCAGGATCCAGCTAGCATACTGACCGATACGACTTCCGTACCGTACAGAGAGACCACCATGGACCTCGAGAAGCTTACAGCGCTAGGCGTCCAGTACGGCCTATCTGGGCATGAGCTCCGCGAGTGGGTTTAGAAAGAACGCGCCAACCAGCGCACTGAACGAGTCGCTCAGCGGGAAGCAAATCACGAGGAGGATGAACGACAGAAGGCCGCGGACGAACGGCAGAAGGCCGCGGACGAAAGGCGCAAAGAACTTCTGTTGCTGGAGCTCAGACTTCGGGAAACGCCGGCAACTGCAGGGACCCACGAGAACGGCGTTGGACCGGTCGGCACGACACCCCCTGGCGCCGTGGTCAATCCTCAGAAGCTTCTCCCCATCTTTGACGAGCGCCGCGATGACGTACATGCATATCTACAGCGCTTTGAGCGGGTAGCTACTGCACAAGAATGGGCACCAGAGAAATGGGCCACGGCCATCAGCATGTGACTCTCTGCGGAAGCTTTGACCGTCATAGGCCGTCTTACAGCAGAAGAATCGCTGGATTACCCCGCAGTCAAAAAGGCTCTATTGCAGCGCTTCCGCTTCACTGCCCAAGGCTACGAGGATAAGTTCAGGGGAGCGCAAGCCATGGACGGCGAGACTGGACGACAGCTGGCTGCCCGGCTCTCAGGGTATTTTGACCATTGGATCGAGATGTCAGGTGTGCCGGAAACATTCGTAGGACTCAGGGACCTTATCGTCTCCGAGCAGTTTCTTCGATGTTGCCACGCCAAGGTCATTGTGTTCCTGAAGGAGCGAGACTGCAAGACACTGAGTTCTCTCGCGGACCATACCGACCGCTTCCTGGAGGCCTAAAATATCACTAACCTTGGAAATGACAGTGAACAAACACCCATAGATGGAAGTGATGCCCGAAACAAGTCGCTAAAATGCTACTTATGCAACCGCATCGGCCACACTTCCCCTGACTGTCACGTCCCTCTTAAGAACCCACCAAAGTGCAAGAATTGCGGCAAGTCAGGGCACAGCCCTGAAGACTGCAAAAACAAACCAACCCACCCAGAACATTTTGTATCGTGTGCCTTCACACGGTTTTCTCACGGTCATCCAAACGGGGTCTCCACTGCTTCCTCTAGGAACGCAGACGAAACCTCAGGCTTCCATAGCCGATAGGACAACAAGGCACCTCGATTTATAGCGGACGGCCTACCCGTTGTTGAAGGGCGTGTACTCGGGAAACCTGTACGCGTTCTAAGGGACCCGGGCAGCAACACCGTTCTTGTTCGGCGCAGCCTCATTCCCGACAAGAGGTTTTCCGGAAAAACAAAGGAAGTCTTTCTGGACGGGTCGGCGATGCAGTTACCAGAGGCGAAGATTCACGTTGACACGCCCTACTTCACAGGGGAAGTCGACGTCATTTGCATGGCAAACCCCACGTACGATCTCGTTCTTGGTAACGTGCCTGGTGTGCGAGCAGCACTGAACCTAGATCCGTGCTGGGAGAGCACCAGCAGCCGGGACGAAAAACAGATTGGGCCTTTGAAAGAGGAAAGGCCACCAGCCGTTCCAGTGCTGATGTCTGCCATTGTCAAGGCGCAGAACAACAGCCGTTTTTCCAAGAAGCTAGGAGTTATGAGCTCTCTTTCGAAGGACGAGATAGCTCAACAACAGAGCAGCGATCCTTCATTGAAATGGTGCCAGCGGAAAGTCGGCAAGCGAGGTTATTACCGCAAGGGCCACTACAGCAACTTCCTACAGGAAGACAATATTCTGTACTGGCAGTAACACCGAGTGATGGGTGAAACGTACAGCCAGATTCTTGTGCCTAAGCCGCTCCGAGAACCGGTCATTCGAAGCTCACACGAAGGTACCCCGGCCGTCATCTCGGGGTACGGCAAACGCTTAACCGAGTGCTAAGAGAGTTTTACTGGCCTGGCGTCAACGTTGACGTGCGGCGGTTAGTCGCATCTTGCACCACCTGTCAGCGAACATACTCACCGGAAAAATCACCGCATGGAGGTGGCGCAGGTGTCATGGAAACCGGCTGGACCCATAATCAACGAACCCTTTAGGAGTTTTTTTGGTGGAACTGAGAATAGTTGTTATAACAACTTTCTTAAAAGGGGCGTAATTGTGGTAAGGTGAACGGAAAACGTGTGTGGCCAACCCCTAGGATGGTCAGATGGCTGGATCAGGCTGTGGGAAGAGGAGGAAGACGAAAAAGAAGAGGGGAGGGGCTATGCGAAGCTGCCCGATCAGTGGTTCGGGCCTGCGTCTTGGACCTCCAGGCCGGCGAGAAGACACGGCGTACCTCTCGTCCTTGTTCCGGAGGAGCGCTCAAACCGCCCCGGTGCCCGCTTGCCTCGCGGCGTAGGCCCGAGGAACTCAACTTCTCAGCATTCTCGGCCAGTCACCGACGCTGACATCCCAGCTGGAACTGGGGTTTGGTGAGACGCCGCGAGGACATTCTCCAGGGACTTGTGTTTTGCGTAACTGCCCGTCTGTGTGTGTTGGGTCCTGGGAATTATTCGCCAGTGTTTCATTTCGTGGTCTTGTCGTTGTGTTGGAAATACAAGTGCTGGCAACGTGCAACGGAGCGAGTCGTAGGTCTGGTGCGAGATACTAGTTGGACTCCTGATCATTACAAATACTTCTTCTGTTTAGGTAAGGTGCATGTGAGGAGGGGGAAAATGTTGTCTGGATGTGCGGTAATGTTGGGTGATGTCTTGAAATGTGAGCAGGGGAACGAGACTTGTTCCCTCAGAGGCCTGGGAGGAGAGTTCGCAGGCTTGTCTGTGGGCAAAATTATTGCCCGTCAGTGAGGAGTGTCCCGTGGTCCACACTATGTTGATCTTCTTGTTGGGGCCGTGTTG
>NW_027526343.1:32856-152178 GCF_048455015.1 Haemaphysalis longicornis
CAGAAGGCAGGCGAGCAATGAAAATCTAGTTAAGTGTATACAACAGCCGGTCCTCTAATTTGAAGTCACTGAAACAAGCCAAAGTACCAACCCCTTCAATTAGGCACTGCAATCCTAAGGCAGACACGAAGCTGGAACAATCAAGACTGCACGATGCTGCAGCTGTGCTATGCCTGTTCCTAAATGGCAACAAGCCAAGTATTTCCATTTCATTAATTTCGGGAGCAAAAGTATGAAATCCACACAATTGCGGCCAGAAGTTATTGCGGGGCCATAAGGCGAAAGAGCTTCTGCTGTCGACACACTGGATGTGCGTCCCATTATAACTGCATGCCTCTTCATCTGCTCGCCCTAGTTGATACGCTTTTGGTGCAAAAAAGGACTGAGCTGCTTCGCTTCGGTTTCCCATGTGTCACATCTTTCCCAAGTGTTCTCGCTGAGCAATAATGAACGATGTAATTAGCGTAGAATGATATGCTGAACCAATAGGCCACTCTCATTACTACTTATCATGAACTCAAGCACACGACATCCTTCATTCAAACAAAGCCACAGTATACATTATATTACTTTTGAGTACGAGATTGTATAGGAAGTGCAACAAAGAATAAAGAACAAAAACAAAGAATGAACAACAAAGAACAACGAAGGATAACGACGAATAAAAAACAACGAAGAATAATGAACAATAAAGAACAAAAACAATGATGACAAATTATACACGCATATATAGCAACTGCAAATTCAGGCGCTCACCGGGGCCACGTTTGAAAAGACGAACGTGTGCAGCTGAAGTAACACTGTTCATTCAGTCTGCTTACCAACACTGCATCAACTCATAGATACCGACAGTGCCCATTCAGCCATGTGGAATGGTCATCAATTGATTTCAAAGAATGCTTCAGTTTCACACAAACACCAGTATACTCAGCAGGTTACGAGCCTATTGCATACCGTGCGTGTACCCCAGAAGCAACACACAACAGTATATCTGCTTTACCCCAACGAGAGTGCACTCTGACTGCTTGAACACTCCTGACACAAACAAGAGCACACTCAGTCAGCCTAGCACAGAGCCAACATAGACAGAGGAGTAGACTGGGTCACTCACTAGTTTTTCTATATACGGCTCTCGAAACTACTATTGTCAGATGTTAAAAGAGGTCTTGTGCGTACTTATACAACTTGTTGTTGCGTACAACTTGTTGTTGCGTACTTATACAACTTGTTGTTGCTACAAAGCATATCCCTGCCTATGAAAAGCACTTCCTGTAATATTACACCACCTGTGCCCGCACGCAAAATAGAACCCCTGATAGCGTCAAAAACTCACTTCGGCACAAACGTGCTGTTTAGAACTGTTGCGCATTGTACCTGGCGCTGTCAGCGTAAATAACTGCTACTGGCTGCTGTCTGCAGGAACCTTCATTGATGTCTAGCTTCCTGCAATAAAATCTAAAGTCATGCGTGTGATTACATGAATTGTAGCGGTTAATGCGGCGAACACCATCACGGCAACATATCACATGCTTCGGCCCGCCGGAATGATTTGGTTGGCTCGCTTCACGGTGTATCACGGTCGGAACCTTTAAAAACCTGTGGCACACGAAAGTCACCCGTACAAAGCGCATCGGCGCGAGAACCTGGCCGTAGTCGTTGCCGCTCCGCGAACTCACACGGACTCACACAGAACTGCCCGCTTGGTGGTTTGTCACTCCTTTGTCTATTTTGGAAGATGGCGAGGGCAAATGACGGTGTCAGTTTCTTCAAACACACTCACGCACACCAAACACAACGACAGGCTAGCCGTCACCAACATAAACATCGGGATATGCTTGCTTCAATATCGCGGCACTGCGAATTTCAAAGTAAGCGGCGTGCAGGTCCGTTGGCACAAACAAATGCTTCCTGGATTTATGCCTCGATTCGAACAGTCACAAAATAGTCGCGACGTAATACAAGCCGGGACGACTATTTTCCTCTGCATCGCTTTGCCCGACAACGCCGCCATGTTGTTCAGTCTGAAACATTCTGATAGCCTTGATTGGGCATTAGGAGGTCCGGAGGAACCAATTAGGGCATCGGATGATGGTTGGCGGAACGCGTCACTCTCGCGGACCGGCAAGCAGTTGAAGTTGCCAACTTGTGGCGGAAAGCAATTCTTCGCCGGAAGGCGCCGCTTACCGGACGGCGGAATGATTTTGACCGGAACAGAACGACCTTGCCGGAGGTAGTGTACCGAAGTTATAAATATACGAATAATGTTGATGTTTCTTGTGAGAACCAAACATTTTAGCCACATGATAATATGAACATTTTAGTTAAAGGAATAAAAGTAACCTCAAATCTGGGCACTTGATGTCTGTGCCTCGTAGCGCGTGGATTATGTCCATTTTGTTGCACATAGATTTTGTGCGTGTAACGATAGGTTCCTATCACCGTTCCCGCTAAGATGATTGGTACTGACTACAGTGACGGGGCCCGTCGTTCTAAAATATGTACTACAGTGACGGGGCCCCGTCACTTTAAAATCTGCACTACAGTGACGGGGCCCCCTCAATATAACAAAATCAAAACCAGCCCATTAGCCGCCGTTTCCCGTTCCGGGATTTGGTGTAGTGGTTCAGCCGCTGACTACGGACGTTGTAGTCCGTGGTTCGATTCTCGCATCGTGTTTTTTTTAGAGCAGTCGGTCTTGGTTTTTTACTCAAGCGGCCCAGCAGCACCCGCTCACTGGAGCCAAGGCCGACGTAGCCATCGCCAGTTACGCCCGATCTCCAGTAATTATTACCAGTGATTAATAATTAACTATGACTCTAGCTAGTCAGTGAGCGGAAGCGGTTTGGCCGGTTAGGTAAAAATCAAGACCAACTGCTCTCGCTGAAATATTGTGAAGAGTACGTCGGGTGGCGGCTTGGAGATCCGTTCGGATAGAGCTAGAGTTAGTCCGACCATCTGTAATTATTATAATGAATAATAATTATCGGTGATTCTCGCTAGTCAGTGTGCAGTAGCGGTTTGGCCGGTTGGGTAAAAATCAAAAGAGACTGCTCTCAACGCGAGTTGTGTTTCCTCTGGACGGAACTTTAGGGGCCCCGTCCCTGTAGTGCAGATTTTAAAGTGACGGGGCCCCCGCCACTGTAGTCAGTACCAAGATGATTCCTATGCTGCGCAACACGTCATGACAATCGACATAATAAAAATAAAAGGCAATTTGAGTGCAGTATTAACGGAAGCAACACAAGGCGCATGTCATGGAGAGTGACACGACTCGATTCTTTAGCGACGTCATCATCATCATCATCATCACCAGCCAATCTACGCCCACTGCAGGGCAAAGGCCTCTCCCATTATTCTCCAATTACCTCGGTCCTGTGCCAACTATGACCAATTTATCCCAGCAAACTTCTTGATCTCATCTGCCCCTCTAACTTTCTGCCGCCGCCTGCAACGCTTGCCTTCTCTAGGGATCCACTCTGTTACCCTTAATGACCAGCGGTTATCTTGCCTTCGCATTACATGCCCTGCCCACGTCCATTTCTTCTTCTTAATTTCTACTAATATGTCTTTAACACCACTTTGCTCTCTGACCCACTCCGCTCTCTTCTTGTCCCTTAATGTTACACCTATCATTTTCCGCTCCATTGCCCGCTGAGTCGTTCTCAATTTAAGTTGAACCCTCTTAGTGAGCCTCCAAGTTTCTGCCCCGTAGGTGAGTACTGGTAAGATGCAGCTGTCATACACTTTCTTCTTCAGCGACAATGGTAGGCTGCTATTCATTATCTGAGAATGTCGGCCATATGCACCCCACCCCATTCTGATCCTTCTAATTATCTCTGCCTCATGGTTGGGATCCGGGGTCACAACTTGGCCTAAGTAGATATATTCGCTTACAACTTCCACTGCCTCGCCACCTATCTCAAACTGCTGTGCTGTCCCGAGGTTATTGATCATTACTTTAGTTTTCTGCATATTAATTTTCAGGCCCACGGTTCTACTCTGTTCGCCCAGTGCGGAAAGCATGCTTTGCAATTCGTCCCCCGAGTTACTTAGCAAGGCAACGTCATCAGCAAATCTGAGGTTACTGAGGTATTCTCCATTAACCCTTACTCCCACCTGTTCCCAATCCAACGTTCTGAATACTTCTTGTAAGCATGCTGTGAATAACATTGGAGAGATTGTGTCTCCTTGTCTGACACCCTTCCTTATAGGTATTTTACTGCTCTCCCTATGGAGGATGATGGTAGCTGTACACCCACTGTAGATATCCTCTAGTATTCTTACATAATGCTCATCTACCCCCTGGTTCCGTAATGCCTGAATGACTGCTAGGGTTTCGACTGAGTCAAATGCTTTCTCATAATCTATGAAGTCAATATATAGGGGTTCAGTATACTCAGCGCACTTCTCTATCACCTGATTGATCGTGTGAATATGGTCCATTGTTGAATAATCTTTACGGAACCCTGCTTGTTCTTTAGGTTGATTGAAATCTAAGGTTGCAGAGATTCGGTTAGCGATTACCTTGGTAAATACGTTGTAGACGACTGACAGTAAGCTGATCGGCCTGTAATTTTTCAAGTCCTTCACGCCGCCTTTCTTATGGATTAGGATGATGTTCGCGTTCTTCCAAGATTCCAGTACCATTGCGGTCATTAGGCATTGCGTATACAGGTTTGCCAGTTTTTCAAGTACAATTTCTCCGCCATCCTTCAAGAGGTCTGCTGTTATCTGATCTTCACCAGGTGCTTTGCCCCCTTTCATTTCTTTCAAAGCCTCCTTACTTCTTCGGTCGTTACTGGTGGGATGTCTATCTCCTCTGAACTGCTGTCTCGTTCGGCATTATCCTGTATGTCCCGGCTACTGTACAGATCCCTATAGAACTCCTCGGCCACTGTGACTATTTTATCCCTATTTGTGATGACATTGCCTTGCTTATCCTTAAGTGCATACATCTGATTTTTCCCCACGCCAAGACGTCTCTTCACTGCTTTCAGGCTACCTCCGTTCTTTACAGCGTATTCGATCCTCTCCATATTATACTTCCGTATGTCAGCTGTCTTACGCTTATTGATTAACTTCGAGAGCTCGGCTAGTTCTATTCTGTCAGCTGCGGTAGAGATTCTCATGGTTTGCCGTTTCCTGATTAGATCTTTCGTCTCCTGTGAAAGTTTCCCAGTATCCTGTCTAGCCATAGTGCCCCCGACTTCTATTGCACACTCCGTGATGATGCGTGAAAGGTTGTCGCTGGCTTCCTGGGTCGTAGGCTCGGCTTCCTCGTTAAGGGCGGAATATCGGTTCTGCAGCGCGATCCTGAATTCTTCTACTTTACGTCTTACTGTTAGTTCGTTTATCGGCTTCTTTCGTACTAGCTTGTTACGGTCCCTCCTCAAATCTAGCCTAATTCGAGATCTTACCATACGGTGGTCACTACACCTTACCCTTCCGAGCACTTCCACATCCTGCACGACGCCAGGGTTATCGCATAATATGAAGTCTATTTCATTTTTGTGCTCCCCATTCGGGCTCCTCCAGGTCCACTTCCGACTCTCCCGTTTACAGAAGAAGGTATTCATTATGCGGAGGTTATTCCGTTCTGCAAACTCAACTAGTAGGTCCCCCCTGCTATTTCTACAGCCCAGACCAAAGTTCCCAACTGCCTTGTCTCCAGCCTGATTCTTGCCTACTTTAGCATTGAAGTCCCCCATAACTACGGTATACTGTGTTTTTACTTTAGCCATTGCCGATTCCAAATCTTCATAGAAGCGTTCCACTACTTGGTCGTCGTAGCGGGATGTGGGCGCATAGCCCTGTACCACCTTGAGCTTGTACCTCTTATTGAGCCTAATTACAAGACCTGCTGCCCGTTCGTTAATGCTATAGTATTCGTCTATGTTGCCAGCTATGCTTTTATTGACTAGAAATCCCACTCCCAGTTCTCTTCTGTCCTCTAGACCACGGTAACATAGGACGTGTCCATTTTTCAGCACCGTAAGGGCTTCGCCTGCCCTCCTAACCTCGCTAAGCCCTATTACATCCCATTTAATGCCCTCTAATTCCTCGAACAACACCTCGAGACTTGCTTCGCTAAGAGATAGCGACGTAAGAGATAGTTATTCAATCGAATGGAATTCCCCACACAAATCATTCTGTTTGATATCACGGCGATCCTGTAACAATTTCGGAGTAACTGGGACTGGGGTTAGCATAAATTTCGTATTACACCCCCCGGCATTAGAAAATAGGGACTCGTTTCTGAGCCAGAAAACGTGCGTGCTATATCTAGTACATCAATCACACATTCGAACAAAAAAATACTGGTTTGGTTCGAGTGACTTCATTATGTTAAGGTTCGACAATTTCCCTTTACAAAACGATTTCCAGGTTAACGAAGTTGTTGGGTAGTTTCACATCCCAAGATAAGTGTGCAAGGAGGCACTTAGCTTGCGTTCGTGCTGATTGCTAAAACGTGCTATCTGCATCCCTCGTGGCCGTAACAATCTATGCCCTGCAGTCTACCTCATTTTATGGAAGCAAAGTATTGCCTGTTATCACTAGAAAAGAATGTTGATCTTTGATCAAAAATGTTTTAGATCTCATTCGATGGATCTTTAAGTAGTAACACCAAAGGATAAGCACTTGCAATGGTAACACCGCGGCATGCGAGAAGCCGACACTCGCCAGCGCACTGCGCTTTCGTGATTGCTCCTGCACCTAGTGCTTGAGTATTCCTTGAGTTCTTGTCGAGCACAAAAGAACTTTGTTCCTCAGAGAAACCTGTGTACGCCTTGGCTATGTGACAATACTGCCGCGAACCATGTGCGGGTTTGTTTATTTATTGTTTGTTTTTACTGCCGGGTCACGCCTGGCTGTGTTATCTGCGTTCCAAGGAAAGCACGTCTTGCATTCTTTATTTTTATGCCGCACGGGCTATCACATTCAGATAAGCAGACTGCTTCGCCCTAACGTCGCTAGACCAGAATAATCTTTTGTGATCTACAATCTTCTGGATATGAATCAACGGTTCCAGAAGCACTCACGCCAAAAGATAAAAACCTGCAGAGCAGACGCCGCGGCATTCTATTCGACGACACTCGCCTGTGCAAGGCCATTTGTTGACCGCTGATTCGCCGTCTCAGTATTCTTTTGAGTTGTTAGAGGAGCACAAGCTCGCTCCAATAAACGTGTTTCTCCTTCAAGACAACTGCCTCATACTTGGCCTCGTGACATCTGGTAAAGGTTCTGGGTACTAAGCCTTTACGCTCTCTACGACATCTGGAAGCCGCCAAGCCAGTCCAATCAGAGAAAGCCGCCGACTGCAAAGATTGCTACCCGAGTTCAGTTTTCTGCCAGAAGGGCCCAAGAGGGGGAACGCTGCAACAAACACCATGGTGCGAGAAACAACGTCGCAAATCATCCTGCAGCAGCCCCGAGAACCGCCATCGTTCCGGGGAGCGCCCGCTGAAGACACCGAAGGATGGTTGGAGAAGCTGGAGTGCGTCCGCACCTTCAACAGGTGGGACGACGAACAAACTTTCTGGTATGTCTTCTTATACGTAGAAGACGCTGCTCGAACTTGGTTCGAGAACCATGAGAGATCTTTGAACGACTGAACTCAATTCAAAAGGGAGTTCCTTCAGACCTTCACTATCGTGGTGAGAAAAGAGCGAGCTGCGCTTTTGCTTGAAACTCGAATGCAGCACCCCAACGAAGGTTTCATGATCTTCGTTGAGGAGATAAAGCGACTGTTTCGCCGTGGGGATCCTGAAATGACCGAAGAAAATAAGCTCAGGTTTCTAATGCGAAGATTGAAGCAAGAGCCTTTTGCTTGTCTAGTCCGTAACCCGCCGTAGACGGTGCCGGAATTCGCGTCTGAGGCGGCCGCGATTGAGAAGTCGCTAGATATTTAAACGAGGCAGTATGACCGCCCCGTCAATGCACTGTTCTCGGAGACCATCGGTGGCGGAACTGTAAGCTCCGATACATTGCGCGAGACCATCCTAGCAGTGGTCAAGGAGGAGCTTCGGAAGCTTTTTCCAACGACGCCGCAACCTCAAGTAACTTCCCTGACTGACACCATCCGAGAAGAGATTCAACAGGCGCTGGGGACTTCTACGCCTTCAGAAGCACCCCGTCCGCCGCAAGCGATGACCTACTCCAGAGCTCTTCGTCAACCCCGCCCTGCTCCAACCCGTCGTCAACAGGCCGAGCCATACGGCCGTCCAATGCCGCCCGCCAGACGCCCTGTATACCAATACCAGACGCCAAGAAAAACAGACGTGTGGCGAACGCCCCATAATCACCCATTGTGTTACCACTGCGGAGAGGCCGACCACATCTACCATCGCTGTCCCTACAAGAGGCTCGTTTTCTGATGGTTCTCCGTCGACGTCCCACGCCCCCTATACGGCCAGCGCCCTGTTGAGATCGAAGAATACCTCTCCAACGCCAACCGAGGACCAGCCCGCTCAAACCGTTCACCATCGCCCTACCCGTATCAGTCACCGAACCGCCGCAGCACTGCTGGCTTCTCACGTGGAAGGTCCCCCAGCCTTCTCGGTGGAAAATAAAAGCAGCAACTTCTGGAGGTAAAGCTGCACGACTGCGGAAAAATGAAAACCCTCCAACGACGCAGCGACTCGCTGAGTACGATAATTCACGACGTGCCCTCAGCCCGACGACCCAATCTAACCCTGCCGTGACTCCAGAACACGACGACAGCAAAACGGCGCGACGCGTACCAGACATGACCGAACCTGCCGCTGAGAACACGACGAAGACTACGAAGCATAGTGCCCGACCGTCAACACGTACGTACAATTAGAGATACGACGCCTCCCAGAACCCGAAACTCGAGGAAAGTGGCGTCCGACGTTCAGCTGTCCATCGACGGCTTTGATGTAGTCGCCCTCATAGAGATGGGAGCCGACTACTCTGTAATGAGCGGACCATTTGCGTCTAAACTTAAGAAAGTTAAGACCAGATGGGACGGTCCGCACATTCTCACTGCAGGAGGCCACCTCGTGACGCCAAGTGGAACGTGCACATCGCGCGTCACCATAGACGGGACAACGTACTCTGCGGCGTACGTCGTTTGGCCTAACTGCTCTCGCGACGTAATTCTCGGAATGGACTTTTTGACGGACAACGGCGCAATAATTGATCTACGCAATTGAAGTCGATAACATTTGCCTCCAATCACTCCACGACGCCGCAGCAGAACCCCGGACACCGGGCTGCTGTAAGGATCGCTGACGATCACGCCACCTTGCCACCCCCGCAAGCTTGATGATCACCGTCTTCTGTGAAGGTGCGGCTCCTGAAGTCGACGCTATCGTGGAGGGTGGTCAAAGGTTGCTTCGCGACCGCGGTGTATCTGTCGCAAAAGACACTGCGCCGTTAAGCAACTCAAATGCCACGTTTTGGTCACCAATTTCACCGAGGAGTACCAGCATTTAAACAAGGGCGCTGCAATTGCGCTCCTCGAAGAACGCAAGAAGCAAGTGAAGTGATCGCAGTCGCTGACTTTGAACGTGAACCCGCAGATACCTTCAGGCTTCCGCATCCCTTCGACGTGAATACGGCGCTACCGCAAAAAGAAAGGAACAAGTTATCGGCTTTGCTGCGTCGCTACAGCGAATGTTTTTCGTCGAACTCGAAATTACCTCAGATACCTCTCGCGCAGCACCGGATAATAACCGAAGATGAACCCCGACCTACCCGACAGTCACCGTACCGCGTCTCTTCACACGAGGGCGAAGCCATCCAGAAAGTCGACGACATATTCAGCGACGACATCATACAGCCATCGAAAAGTCCATGGTATGCGCCGGTCATACTCGTGAAGAAAACAGACGGCACACGGAAGTTCAGCGTTGACTACCGGTGATTGAACAACATCACCAAAAAAGACGTGTTACCCCTGCCACGAATCGACACGCCCTCGACCATCTCTTCCACGTGAAGTACTTCTCATCGATGGATCTGAAGGCAGGCAATTGGCAAATTGAATTGGACAAGAAAGATCAAGAGAAGACTACATAAGACTATATTCGTAACCCCGGATGACGTATAAGTTTTCAAGGTGATGCCGTTTGGGCTATGCACTGCACCAGCAACATTCCAAAGAGTCATGTACACTGTGCTCGCTGGCCTAAAGTGGCACACCTGCCTCGTATACCTCGACGACGTTGTGGTATTCTCCCTGACATTCGACGAACACCTTGCAAGGTTAGTCGACCAGATTTAGGGGAAATCCCCAAGGTGGAGTAAGTTTCTGTTAAGGAAAGTTTGACATCCACCTAAATGCAGCCATACGGCTACAAAGGAAAGCTATACAGCTTTCTCGTAAACTTCGCAGTTGAAGAAAAATTCGTCCTGGTCCAGGATTCGAGCCCGGGACCACTGCTTAACCGGAGCAGTAGCTCTACCAACTGAGCTAACCAGGAGGCTAGTTGTTAGTAGCGCGAAAGCGAATTGATCAACAACTCGAAGTGAAGGACAGGTGTTAATCGACCAGATTTAGGGGAAATCCCAAGGTGGAGTAAGTTTCTGTTAAGGAAAGTTTGACATCCACCTAAATGCAGCCATACGGCTACAAAGGAAAGCTATACAGCTTTCTCGTAAACTTCGCAGTTGAAGAAAAATTCGTCCAGGTCCAGGATTCGAACCCGGGACCACTGCTTAACCGGAGCAGTCGCTCTACCAACTGAGCTAACCAGGAGGCTTTTTTGTTTATTTATTTATTACCTTTTGCACACACGTAATACAAGTCACGGATAAATTAAAAACCGCCTGCCAAACTTTGGCTGACGGAAGGACTTAATATAAACATCAAAAGTACACAACTCTTCCAAAACAGGAAGCCATTCAAGTTCGGGGTCCTGTAACTTGTACACTTCATACAAAAGCGTGATATTTTGAGAAAAATACTTGCTTACAGTGAGCGCATTCGGGTCCGCATGTCTCACAGCCATTCTGTACCTCCAAATGGCATGTAACCCTAGCGCCATTATCAAATCATACGGGACTCCATCTTCGCGCTCAACCGGAAGGAACCGAATGCCATGCGCTGAAATTGGCAGGTCTTTTTTTAAAGTTCTCTGTAAGACAGCCCAAAAAATACGCCGTCCCAGCACTCCGTGAAAACATGTTCCACTGTTTCGGCTTTCGCACACAGCGTACACATGTTTGACCAACCAATAAACAGCCCCTTCTCCTCCATCTATGTTTTAACTGGCAGTGTTCCTGTATGTAACTTGAAAAAGAAAGTTTTCACGCCTGCTGGGACCGCCATTTTTTTTCACGCGGGATAACACATCCTGCCCAGGACCAGAACTAAACATTTCACGATAACGTGGTACGGGGAACAGCATCTCCCTCAAATTATTTGTAAGGGTTTTTCTCGAAACAGTGGCTAAATATTCTACTGAAAATCTCACAGTAAGAAAACGAAAAGACTCAACCACTTCCTTCATATAGCCTTTCACGGCACCACATCTATCACTTACAGAAGAAACAATATACATAGGCAAGGCATCTACTAATGTAATCTGCATTAAAGTGCGAAGAAATGGATCACGTGTATCACGCAGAAACATAAACCGGTTTACAAGCTGGCGAACAAATACATGACACAGGCCAACACCCCCATCCTTACTCGGCGAAAAAGGTTACTCCGACTGGAACGCTCCCACACCGATGACCAGATAAAGACTGCGAATACTCTGTGCATTCGCTGCACGTGGACTCGTGAACAGTGAAGCACCTGCAGCACATACCACAGCTTTGCCAAAAGAAAAAGGTTGCATACCGTGGCTCGTGCGAAAACAGACAACGCGCGACCGCCCCACATCGTTGTTTTTTCGCGCAGCTTCGCCGTCTCGGATTCCCAGTACTCGCCGCTATCCTGATAGCGATCCAGCGGAACTCCGAGATAACGCGCTGGTGTACGTGACCAAGACACGTTTTCAAATACACATGGTGTTGACCCCCACTCCCCGTGAAAAAAACCCGCACACTTGGCCCAATTAACACAGCTGTTAGTAAGACTACAAAACTCCCTTGTTATCGATATGGCTGCGCTTACACTCTCCTCGTCTTCACAAAAAACCGCCACATCATCTGCGTATGTTAGTAACTGCACTTCGCTTGTGTGTAAAATAAAACCACGTACTCCACTGTCATTAATTACTCTTAAACAAAAGGGTTCCAAGTAAATTGCAAACAGAAGAGGAGATGCTGGACATCCTTGTCGCACAGAAGACAGTATAGGAATACTTCCCGTGACATTCTTGTTGATTATAAGTTGCGTGCAGCACTGAGAGTAAGCCACACGCACTCCCTGTATGATCACATCACCAACATTTATATGCTCCAAAATACAAAAAAGAATCGCACGGCACACTCGGTCGAACGCTTTTTCGAAATCAATCTGAAGCATAGCGACCCTTTAGAAACATATCACAACACTCCAGCACACTGCGCGCAACATGAACATTTGTTACTATACTCCTCCCCTTTATACCACAGGTCTGATGCGGCCCTACTACACTTCTTATAACACTCTGCACTCGTTGCGCTAAGATCTTCATAAGGATTTTATAATCTACATTGGCCAATGTAATCGGCCGGTACCCAGAAACCGACTGAAGTTTAACACGGTCTTCCGATTTGGGTATGAGGACGGTGTGTGTGCGACCAAACGACGGCGGAAGTACCTTGAACTCGTACGCCTCGCGAAAGACCATAAATAAAAACGGAGTTACTATATCCGAGAATCTTTTATAAAAATCCGCACCAAGCCCGTCAGGTCCTGGCGACTTACCTACTTTTAACTCCGATATTGCCGTCTGAATTTCGCCAAGCGATATCGGTCGTTCTAACTCCTCCCTCACATCGTCTCCCAACCTTGGCATGGCTGGAAGAAAGTCTCGATTGAACTCATCAGTTTTTGGAACTGTGGGGCTAAACAAATCTGTGTAATGTTCTTGAAACGCACTTTTTATGTTCTCTTTGTCACTGGTAAGCGCGCCTCGCCAGTATATTTCCTCGATACCATTCCCTTTCGCGTACCGTGCTTCGTCTTTTATCGCTCGCTTTGCTGGCGCTTCGCCGGCCGAAAACACCTCGGCCCTGGCCCTCACGGTCGCTCCCCGATATCTTTCTATATCGATGGCTTCCAGCTTATTTTTAATAGTTCTAATATCTTCTTTGTATCCCCCAGGCATTTCGCTTTCGAGTTTTAACATGTGTTGCAGATTATTTCTGAGTTGGTTTTCCACTTCCATCTCTTGCCGTTTAAGCACTGTCCCCCTCTCCATCGCTACCATTTTGCGTTCCTGTTTGAATACCTCCCACCTTTCCCGCCAGCTGCTGATTTCGTCGTTTGTTTGTTTTTCTGCAATTTCCTGTACTCTATCCGTGAATGTGGTGTCTTGAAATAATTTTACATTAAATTTCCAAAGTTCCCAGCTGAACTTCTTACAATCCTCCCTCCTTTCCCCCAACAAAAATGAAACCAGGCAGTGGTCACTAAAAGAGACACTATCGACCACGTAGTTCTTGCACGCCGCAGCGAGCTCGAAAGATACGTATGCACGATCCAGCCGCGCATGGCTCGTGCCCTGAAAGTGCGTGAATTTTAAAGCACTTCTGTTAACCGCACACTGTGCTACATCTGCTAGTTCGCAGTCTTCAAGAACTTCTGTCAAGACCCTTACACTCTGATCAATTGTTCGCGGCGACACATTTCTGTCTCTTCGTTCTAACACACAATTGAAGTCGCCCAATAAAATTACTCTTTCTTGCAGCTTTAAATAATCAGATAACCCTTCAAAAAAAACCGTCCTATCCCGTGTAACATTTGGTGCATAGATACACACTGCACGAAATTCTAATCCACAGTAGTTGAAATCACAACACACAATCCTGCCAGTTTCGCTCGACGTAACTGTTTGTACACGAATACCAACTGAATTTCTAACCAAAATACAACACCCCCCCGAAGTTCCCACAGAATGACTCACGCAAACGCTGTAGCGGCCACTAAAGGGCCTTATCATGCTCTCAGTGCTGCTTTCGCTTTCTATTTTTGTTTCTTGAATGGCCATTATATCTATTTCTTTTTCGTCCATAATCCTTCGCAGCTGATACTGCTTGCGCCTAGCCCCAAGCCCTCTTACGTTTAAAGTAGAAATGCGAAGCGGCCTATTTAAAATAGCCATAATATCGAATTAAAGCACACAGAGCACAATACAACGGCCAGCTCAACGAATCCTGGGCTCCAGTGTAGCGACGGCGGGTATTCCGTGTGCGTTGCCGTGCCCTTGTCCGTAGACTCCCCGGAGACGGCTGTTCGCTGCGCTGCACTGCACGAGAGAATCAGGGGGCATTGTTCACATTGCAGGGCCGAACAGGGACGTTACGTTATGTGTCCGGTGGCTTCCTGGGCCGCTCCGCGTTGACGTTGGGTTTCACCTTCACCGACGCCCGTCGAGCATGCGTCGGAGCCTTCGCCGGGGGTTCGTCACCGCTCGGCTCGGCGGTGCTGGCCTGTTTTCCCTCGACATAATCCCTTGTACGCTTTGAAGAGCCCGCGAGGGCACCTGTCATCTCAACTTCTTCTTCTTCCCTGCTTTTCTCTCCCTCCGACGCCAGGAGTGGTGCTTCGGTCACGCCCGCACCGTCCGTGGCGTTTTGGTTGCCCTGAACGTCCGGGACTTCGGTGGGCGTTTCTCCTACGGCAGGTGGTTCGGCGCTCGGTGCCACGGCGCCTGCAGGTTCAGGGGGCGTTGCCTCCTTCACCGCGTCCCCTTCCTCTTCCTTGCCCTTAGAAGCGCTCTCCGCGTCTTCGGCGTCCATCACGTACTCGGACTTGTGGTCGTCGTCCCCTGGTCCGGCAACGTTCGCGTAAGTGCGGACGCACTCGCTGTCGCTGTGGCCGTAGCGGCGGCACCGCCCGCACCGTGGGACGCGGCACTCCCGACGAATGTGGCCACTCCGGTGGCAGCGCAAACAAAGCGGTACCCGTCCGGGCACCACGACAAGGGCCTGCTCACCGGCGATCCGTAGCTGGTGCGGGATGTCGTCTACGGTGACGCCCGACTTGAGTCGTAGGGTGACCAGGCGTGTCGTCGAGAGCTGCGAAGTGCAGCCCGGCACACGCCAGCGGTCACGGGTCACTTCGGTGACCTTCCCGTAAAGCGCCAGGGCGCCTCGCACTTCGTCGTCGGGGACGTTGTGGAGCACCCAGTGAAGCTTTAGGCGCACGTCCTGGCTCCGCGGATCAAAGATCAGGCACCCCCGCCCCTTCACTTGAAGTTCGGAGGCGGCAACCAGCTTCGCAGCTGCCTCGGCGTCCTTGAACGTCACGGCCCACAGGTGGTTCATCTGATATGCGCCCAAGGCCACAACCTCGGGCAGCAAATTCAGACGCACCAGCGGGTCGCGGAAATCCTCCACCTTGTATGGCCTGGCTTTCACGTCCGCGTGCAGAAAAATGGTGTTGAGAACAGATGGTCCGGATGGCAAATGAGGCAGAATAACTTGATATTCCTGGTTGGCAGAGTTGTCAAAAACAGAAGACCTAGTACCGCGAGCCGATGGGCCCGCCAAAACCGCCCCTTGAACGGAGCTCGTCATCCTGCGTCCGCACTGCGCAGCGGCCGGAAGCAGAATCAGCTAACCAGGAGGCTAGTCGATAGTAGCGCGAAAGCGAATTGATCAACAACTCGAAGTGAAGGACAGGTGTTAATCGACCAGATTTAGGGGGAATCTCCAACATGGGGCAAGTTTCTGTTAAGGAAAGTTTGACATCCACCTAAATGCAGCCATACGGCTACAAAGGAAAGCTATACAGCTTTCTCGTAAAAATCGCAGTTGAAGAAAAATTCGTCCTGGTCCAGGATTCGAACCCGGGACCACTGCTTAACCGGAGCAGTCGCTCTACCAACTGAGCTAACCAGGAGGCTAGTCGTTAGTAGCGCGAAAGCGAATTGATCAACAACTCGAAGTGAAGGACTGGTGTTAATCGACCAGATTTAGGTGAAATCCCAAGGTGGAGTAAGTTTCTGTTAAGGAAAGTTTGACATCTACCTAAATGCAGCCATACGGCTACAAAGGAAAGCTATACAGCTTTCTCGTAAACTTCGCATTTGAAGAAAAATTCGTCCTGGTCCAGGATTCGAACCCGGGACCACTGCTTAACCGGAGCAGTCGCTCTACCAACTGAGCTAACCAGGAGGCTAGTCGTTAGTAGCGCGAAAGCGAATTGATCGCATTTGGCGAATTGGCTGCATTTAGGTAGATGTCAAACTTTCCTTAACAGAAACTTACTCCACCTTGGGGATTTCCCCTAAATCTGGTCGATTAACCCCTGTCCTTCACTTCGAGTTGTTGATCAATTCGCTTTCGCGCTACTAACGACTAGCCTCCTGGTTAGCTCAGTTGGTAGAGCGACTGCTCCGGTTAAGCAGTGGTCCCGGGTTCGAATCCTGGACCAGGACGAATTTTTCTTCAACTGCGAAGTTTACGATAAAGCTGTATAGCTTTCCTTTGTAGCCGTATGGCTGCATTTAGTTGGATGTCAAACTTTCCTTAACAGAAACTTACTCCACCTTGGGGATTTCCCCTAAATCTGGTCGATTAACACCTGTCCTTTACTGCGAGTTGTTGATCAATTCGCTTTCGCGCTGCTAACGACTAGCCTCCTGGTTAGCTCAGTTGGTAGAGCGACTGCTCCAGTTAAGCAGTGGTCCCGGGTTCGAATCCTGGACCAGGACGAATATTTCTTCAACTGCGAAGTTTACGAGAAAGCTGTATAGCATTTCTTTGTAGCCGTATGGCTGCATTTAGGTGGATGTCAAACTTTCCTTAACACACCTTGCAAGGTTGCAGTCTGTACTCGAGGCCATCCGTACGTCGGGCTAATGCTGAAGCCTGAAAAGTGCCGCTTCGCTTACGAGGAACTCAAATTTTTGGGAGACATCGTCAATGCCGCAGGAGTCCTGCCTGACCAGGCGAAAACATCAGCCATAGCGAACTTCCCAAGGCCGAATAAAGGGCGTTCGAAGATTTCTCTGACTGTGATCATACTACCGGCGCTCTTTCTCAAACTTCGCACACATTGCGGAGCCACTCACGCGCCTGACAAAAGATAGCACCCCTTTCGCAAGAGAAAACGCTCAAGAAAACCCTCTGGCCGTCTTGGGTGGTGAAGCTTGCGCCTGCAAGAGTTCGACCTTACGATCATCTACAAATCCGGCAGGAAACAGTCCGACGCCGACTGCCTGTCCCGCGCCCCCGTCGACCCACCCCCGCAAAATTCCAATGAAGACAGTGAGTACTTCGGAATCGTTACGGAGGCGACCCATCCGCCCAGCAGCGTGAGAACCCCGACTTGCGCGTTATGATCGACTACCTCCAAGGACGCAATGTCGCCGTGCCTAGGGCGTTCAAGCGGAACTTACCAGCATTCAGCCTCAAAAACGCCGTCCTCATGAAGGATAATTTCAGCCCCTGAAAGAGAATGCATTATCTTCTTGTCATCCCCGCAGACCTTCGTGACGAAAATTTGGAAGCATGCCACGACGACCCGTCTTCCGGACAACTCAGAAAAGCTCGCACTATTGCAAAAATCAAGGCGAAGTACTTCTGGCCGTGCCTTACATCCGACGTCACCCAGTACTTTGGCAGTTTCCGTGACTTCCAGCGACGAAAAACGCCGCCGAAAAGAGCCGTCGGCTTTCTGCAACTGATTGCCGTCCCGTCAAGGCCCTTTCAACAGATTGGAATGAACCTTCTAGGCGCGTTCCTTACGTCACGATCCGAGAACAAGTGGGTTGTCGTAGCGACAGACTACATGACGCGCTACGCAGAGATGGCCGCTCTTCCTTGGGGGACTGCACAAGACGTCGCGAAATTTCTTATTAACCAAGTTGTGCTGCGAAATGGGGCCCCTGAAGTCGTAATCACGGACCGCGGAACGGCCTTCACTGCGGAACTTATGCAAGGAATCTTACGCTACAGCAATACAGATCACCGAAGAACGACGGCGTACCAGCCTCAAATGAATGGACTAGCGGAACGTCTGAACAAGACGATCGCGGATATGCTGTCCATGTACGTCGACGTTGAACATAAGACTCGGCACCCAGTGATCCCGTATGTCACCTTCGCGTACAACACGGCCATCCAGGAAACTACGCAAATGACGCCGTTTGAGCTTGTCTACGGAAGATTGCCGACTACGATGCTTGACGCCAGGCTTCCGCATGTAGAAGATGACGACCTCAACCCCGACGTCCCAGGATACCTTCAGCTTGCGGAGGAGGCCCGACAGCTCGCTCGGGTTCGTACAACGGACCAGCAGCTGGTGGATGCCGGGCGCTACAACCACCGACGCCGAGACGTTGAGTACCATCCGGGGGACCATGTTTGTGTTTGGACTCCCATCCGACAACGCGGGCTGAGTGAGAAGCTCCTGCGATGGTATTTCTGACCCTACCAGATTTCACGTCGTGTCGGCTAACTTACGCACGAGGTGAACCCCGATGGTGATTTCGGAACGTCACGACGACGCAAGCGGCCCGAAGTCGTCCACGTGGTACGCTTGAAACCTTACTATGTCAGATGACGGACTTTTTTTGTTGTTTGTTCGGACTGTATTTTATTAAAGCATCGGGTGCACCCTTAGAGGAGGGTAATGCCACGAACCATGTATAGATTTGTTTATTTACGGTTTGTTTTTACAGCCGGGCCACGCGCGGCTGAGTTATCTGCGTTCCAAGGGAAGCACGTCTTCCATTCTTCATTTGTATGCCGCACGGGCTATCGCATTCAGATAAGTAAACTGTTTCGCCCTAACGTCTCTAGCCCAGAATAATATTTTGGGATCTATAATGTTCTGGATGGGAATCAACGGTTCCAGAAACACTCACGCCGAAAGATAAAAGCCTGCACAGCAGACGCGGCGGCATTCGATTCGACGACACTCGCCTGTGCAAGTCACTTTGCTGACCGCCGCTTCGCCACCTCTGTATTCTTTTGAGTTGTTAGGGGAGCACAAGTTCGCGCCAATAAACTTGTTTCTCCTTTAAGATAACTGCGTCATCCTTAGCTTCCTGACAATATTGAGCACAAATGAATATTTCAGGAGTGGTGAAACAATAATTTAATTTAGAATGTGCCCTACAACAACTTGCACCAAAACCGCCTTGTTTTATGTGAGGCGCTTTTGGCGATAGTGAGTTTGTCTTACTGCCGATAGCATGAACTTGCGATTCTGAAAGTCAGGCCTTCATACTAACACTTCCTAAAAGTGCGTGGTATTGCAAGCGTTCGCAACATTGCACAAAAAAAATTTCCAGCACTTGCAATACACTTTACTAGACAGCATCTCTGATTTTGGTGTTCAAGCATTCATTTTACACAATGAACCTTCAGTGTGTAGCAGAAACAATTTTCTCAACAGCAGCTGCTTGTTCACAATTTATGTTAGGAAGTCTGCTACGACGTCAAATTTCTGCCGTATCACTAATGCCGCATTGAAACACATCATTATGATATTGGCTCAATGAAACCAAGGAGCATATACGACCGAGAATGATGACCCTGGACGATTTCTTAAGATACAAGCAGCTTACTTTGATGCAACTATTACTTGTCAAAAGCAGCATTGCATTCAATTATGACGCACTGTGCATACAAACTTTTCAATTGTAGATTGTTGGTCACATTGTTGGTCTTTTGTCTTGGAAGCAACCTTGTAGGCATAAATTAACCCAACAGTACTCTTTGCCTTCCTATTTAACTTATGCCAAGACTTAAAACCTCACCGTGAGTTTGTCATCTTTTACAAGAACTGCATCCTCCAAAAATTTTATTTGCACACCTTTCTTGATCCTCAGTTCCCCATTCTCTGTCTGAGAGGGTCTTTGGTAGTCTTTGAGATACTGCAGTGCTGTGTCTGTATAAACGCTCTCCATTATCAGCTTGTGAGTAGGATGAACAAACCACAAGAACAGCTTTTTTTTATTGGCCATGTCAGTCATACTTGCCTTTGCATATTTGAATGCATAACTTTGTGTGAGGAAGCCAGCACTTTCTATCATCAACTTGGCTCCAGGAAGGATGAAATATCCGTAAAAGTAGTCCGGACTGCAAGGATGAAAAACAACAGTGCCTGTTTTATAACCATAGACCACTGTTTATTCTTCAATTGTAGAGTGTGGGGAGAGTTAAGCTAATTGCCTAAAGCATTTTGTTCAAGGCTTAGTTTGCTGATTACCTCTGGGCGAAACCGTCGCCAGGTATCTCCACTTGCAGGTTTCATGCTGATGATCTGTTGCATCATTCCCTCAAGCGCTTTCAGTTTATCGCAAATTTCTTTCTCTCAGAAGCAGTCACAGTGTACAGAGCACATAAGTCCCTCCTGATCTTGTAACGCAATGCCAAAGCCTCCGTGTTTTGTGTTAAAAATAAGATTAGGTAAAGCTCGGCAACAAGCCTTTTGGCTTGCTTTAAGGGGACCGCCACGGCGCGGATGTTTCTTTGAACCACAGCTTGAGCCTCAGTAACTACAGCATTGGCTAATCAGCTGAGTTGCCTGTTCTCTCTAAGCTTATTGTCTAATCCATGAATCAGCTCCAGGACTTGCGGGTGTTGGATTACGCCTTCAAAAGACCTTTTAATGCTCTCAGGAATCTGTCGAAGATCCTCTTGGAATGTAGCTTGGAGGCATGACACCTTGGTGTCAAGGTTGCCGAGTGCATCTAAGACTAGTGCGACTACTACCGTGTCATTCTCGTTGAGTCGTGCGGTCATGGCAGTCTAGGAGGACAATTCCAGCTGAATATGGTTGATGATCTCCTTGTGGCTGATGCTCTGCTTGCAGTGCGGACAAAGCACTACATGGTGCAGCGCGTGGCCGAGCGGCGCAAAACTGCATTGCTGCGCCATCTGCAGCCTGCGGAAACCCGGTGGAGGCACAAGGAACTGGCTTGCTAGGCACGCTTTGCGCATGCCTGTTCTTTGTTAGTTACTGGGGCATGTCTGACCCTTCGTGTGCCCGCGACATGCCTTCGATATTCGCGGTAGCTGCTGTGGCGCCGCGTGACCATCTCCGTCGTTCTGCTATCACTGGTGCAACAAAACACGTCATCCGGGCCCGCCATTTGCGCGGTACGCAACCTTGAATAAATTTTATCTTCCAAGTGATGCATTGGTTGAAGACTAAATTTATTTTACAGTAGTTATTTGGGCTACCTGTCAGAAACTGCATCTGCTGACGGGGATCGCAGAGCAAAGTCGCTTCGCCAAATTTAATATTGTGGCCAAGTAATCTTTCTGGTGAATATTGCGGCAAAGCAAACCTTTTTTGTCTAATGTAGGTATCATGCAAAAAAACATCCTACTGAAATTGGCCGTGAAGATGGCGTTATCATTACGCCGAATCACATTTACTTGCCACAGTTAGTTCACAGGGAACCTGTAAACGATAGGGAATTCCCGTCTGCTGTCAATACATTACATTCAGAGGAGGAGGTATGGTTACAGAAAACAGCTGTAACCCTCGTGTTGTAGGAACTACCCCAGAACAAATTGTACGGTAATTAGCCGCGCAGACGACTACAACGTTTTGCGAGCCACTTTCAGCCCCGTGTTTGCACTACAGAATAAAACATTAGTCCGTATTAATTCCTTTCACCTGAATAACTAGGAAGTAAGCGGCCCTCTTACCCACAACCTGCACCTTTCGTGGCCGTCTTGGATTCCGGCCAGCTCGACATGTCATCCTTCAGCACAGACGGAAGGGCTCTAAATTTTTTCCCTTTTCTCTTGACTTGAGCCTTTCGGCCCTGGTGTCCTATATTTAGGACATTAACAAAAAGTCTTCTAGCACTTTGTGAACAAAAACGAAAAGAGATAGTTTTCTGGGAAATAGTCCTTTAATGCTGCCCCTTCCGATTGATACAACTATTGTTCGTTTTTTGCTATAGCTGAACACATGAAAGAGGTAGGCATGCAGTGAAGACCGAATTGACGTCAGGGTGACTCCAAGGACTGAAGTCATAGTTAGTTTACATGGCTGTCCATCGCACTACCAGCACTACCAGCTTCAAGTTTTTGTATGTGGGTAAAGTTATATCCAAAATTTAGGAAAACGAGCAAAAATATTTTTTCTACTGGACTTTAAAATTTTAATTGCCTATTGACCTAATTAGTTGTCGTGCCTGCAGATCACTAATAACATGCATAAAAACCTCAATTTTTTTGTTTGTACACCAATAGGGCATAAATAATAAAGAAAACACATAGACAACATCTTTTCAGTAGAAAGAAAAAATTCAAGCTTGTTACGACTGGTGCACCGCCAATTCCTCACACAGAAAACTTTTCACACGAATTGGAGTATTTGCTCTGCGCTCAACAGTTCTGAGATTTTTTTGTTATAGCGGAGGCCCGTAAAAGTGCTTCGCACTCATCCCAGTGTGATTTATTGCCACTTGCTCCCACCACTTGCCATTTGCACATGCCACTTGCACTGGCAACTTGCCACTTGCAGTTGCGTCACTGACAACTTAAAGCTGCCCGTAAGTCCGGCGATATGACTTCTTTGTTCCTCCGGAGCGCTGGGCGGCCTAATTCCGGATAAGCACCAACATCAATTGCGGTAGTTACAGGCAGACAGTTTGTCTGTGCTTAGGTTAAAAATTAAAATATAATTCGTACTCAACCAGAAGTGCCTCGGGGACGATCAGATTTGTTCTATGTTGCGCTCCGCGCAAACGGAGGCTGTGGGCGACGTGTTATGTTGCACCAGTGATAACAGAACGATGACGATGGTCACGCGGCGCCACAGCGCCTGCACAAAAATCGAAGGCATGTCGCGGCCACTAGAGGGATCAGATAGGCCCTGTAAAAACAGGCATACGCAAAGCGCTTAGCATGCCAGTTCCTTGAGCCTCGCCCCGGCGCCCGCTGGCTGCAGATCGCGCACCAATGCAGTTTCGCGCAGCTCGGCCCCGCGCTGCACATACCGCAAACATTTGCTGGCGACTGTGCGTCTGATCATCTGTGATTACTCATTGTTATCAATAATGAGCCGTAACTACGGCTAGTCAGTGAGTGGAAGTGGTATGGCCCGTTCGGTAAAAGTCGATACTTCACTGAGAGTTGCTTAGTGGACGTCATGTGGGCTCCAGTGTGTGGACGTAACTTGAGACTTGATTACAATAACCCCATGAGGTTACGCTATCCACCGCCAAAAAAATGGTCTTCAGCGAGAATGTGCTACCAGCCCCCCAGCGACAGAGAGGGTGTAACTGTGGAACAAACCGAAGCAAGCCACAAAACAAGCCAAACAAGAAAAGGCGAACTGTGACTGCTACGTATCGGTACGCTATGTACCGGGCTAGGGTGCAAGTGCCCACGAATGGGAGAAGACGATGACGAAGTCCCGGCGCTCTAGTGCGTGCAGCTGACCCGACGCCATGTTTTAGCCGCAGCCAGCGGCTGGGCTCTTTGTGGTTCCTTCAATAAACGGCATCGAGACCTGGCAGCAACAATTCGCAGAAATACGTGCTTAGGGGAGTGCCCTCAGGTAAGCGCTGAACAAGTTGAACCCAAAGACATGAGCGTGGAGCTTGCAACCTTGCGGGCAAGGATGCTATGTTTGGAGAACATGGACCAGATTACATCGTCGCTCAAGATGTCTTCACCGTCCAGGCAGCACTTTCCTGTGGTGTTGGCCATACAGCGATCGTAGCACGACGGGCAATGCACGTGCCGACACGGACACATGGCAATTTTTGAAGGGACGAGGCCGCTGGCACTGCACACGCGGTTGGACGAGATGGCGTTCACGAACACCGTGCGACGCCTATCCAGGGCACAGTCGAACCCGAAGACCGTATGCGCGCCGCCAGGCGCCATGGCTGGTGCTTCCTTCTGTTACACGTTAGTTGCGCCGAAGCGATAGGGAATGCGAATAAAGGAGAGAACACACTGACCGCTCAAACAAGCGGCATTTCTTACATGTTGGCTCAAACAACTGTGGACGCGTATCCAACATCGTATGGGGAATGGAAGAAAGGCGGGAAAGCTGCCGGAAGTCATGGGAGGAAGTAGCGTAGGGCAAATGAGCCTCCAAATGTGAGGCAAAAAGGGATCGAACCGATTGGAGGCGCTGCGAACGTTACCCCTCCTTTATTCCACGACACCCCTCCTTCGGCATGCGGCAAAAAGGAGGACAATAATCCAGATTTTGATTGGCTCCTGAAACCACTGTCAGTTGAGACAAAAGTTGGGGACATTTAGAGAATTTGTTGTTGCAGCAAGCAGGCTTGTTGTGGCCTCGCGCGTCGCCTCCTAGGGAATTCCCTGTAAGAAGCGGAGTGCCGGCGTCTAGCAGCAGACGACGCAAGAAACGGCTGGAACTGACGCTTCCTTTGTAATTATTTCAGTTTTGACTGGTGTCTTCCTTGACGATACTTTTTTATAAATGCGGAGCGTGATTCCTGACCGTGTGCATGGTATCACACCGAGTTTGTCCTGCGCTCGTTCTTTTATTCTTATAAAATTAAACATTTCTTTCTCCTCTGTGTGGCCAGGCCTAATATTACTGCTACGCTGCACCAACTAATCATCAGACTTGGAGGACGTCTTCTTCATTATTTCTGCCACACTGAATTACCTCTACGTTCCAACATCTTGCTTCTTTCAAGAAGAATGAGAAAATCAAATAAAAATTCCGTGCAGAGCTGCTGGATTTCCTAAAAGCGCGCGCGTGTGCCGGCCGGGGAGAACAGTAATCGCAATAGCACGTTTACTTTTGTAGTGTGCCACTTTTAAACTTAAAAGAAAACGTAGGATGAGATATTGCCCTTTCATGTCAGTTTCCAGATCTGGTCATTCCAACAGGCACATTTATTGGCGGTAGATGATAACGTAGCTTATGAAGTGGCTCTAAGTCTAAACAAATTTTTGTTATTGCAAGAGGATGATGATGAAAGTTGGGTTTTATTGGCGCAAAGCCGACTATGGGCAAAGAGCGCCAATAAAGAAGTTACTGAATTGTGATGAAACCATACATACTAAAACATGTGACTAAAAGTAAAAGTGATGCTAAACAAAAGACAATGGAGATGGCTGGTGTATAGGGCCAGGATAATTACACGTCATATGACAAGAGCTTCAGAAAATTCACCTCAGCTAAAAAATTAAAAACACGCTGACTAGAAAACATGGGTTCGTCGGTAAAAAATATGATGGGTGCAAAGGGATGTGTCATCTGTATATTTCAGGGAAATGTTTGTGTCGTGTTGTGTCAAGTGCATTGCATGTTATTAGTATGTGGACTACGAATAGGCCCTTTTCACACCTGCTACACGTGGGTCCCGAAGTTCCAGTGAGCAGGTGGGAGTGCGTCACATGTGTGTGGCCTATCCGCAGCCTAGCCAGGGCGACTTCAGTGTATCTGTTGTGTGAGTCAGTTATGTAGCGTCCAAGTTGTGGTTTTATTACGTGTAGTTTGTTGTCTGTTTGTTGACTCCAGTGTAATTGCCATGTGTTACGAAGCTGTCGTCTGATGTGTGTCGTTAGGTCGGTGTAAGGTACTGTTGTAATGTCAACCGTAGTCATGAGAGCAGCATCACCAGCCATTTGGTCGGCGGCCTCATTACCCGGGATTCCACAATGCCCTGGTACCCAGCATATAGTTATTTCAAGATTTGAGGCATATGCAGACATTAGTACCTTGAAAAGAGCACTTGTAACATAGTTTTTAGATGACCTTCCTAATGGCAGTGCCCGTACAACGCTTTGAGAGTCTGTGTACACAATGGACTTGGGAATTTTATGTTTGATGATGTGGTTTGAAACGAGTAAAATGCCATATGCTTCTGCCGTGTAAATACTGTTATGAAAATTCATTGTTTTGCTTACACTAAAATTTGGTCCATGCGCTGCATAAGATACTGTAGAACCAGTTTTCGACGCGTCGCTATAGAATTCTGCACACCTCTACTTGTCCTGCAGGAACAGGAAGTGCTGCAGAATTGCATTCCTGGGTACCCTATTTTTTTCTACAAGAGTGAATGACAGGTCGCATGATACAGAACGAAGATGCCATGGTGCGATGAAATTATGAATGGGGGTCTTGTGCGTGTCAGAAAGGGGGACATTGAGTGCAGAAGCCTCCTCCCTAACTCTGAGAGAGAACGGTAAGGGAATAGATGGCCTGTTTAAAAAGAGTTGTAAATTTGATGTATCATTCATGGTGGGATTAAAGGGATGGTTGGTCAGAGACACGATCTTGGATGCATACAACAGGTCAATATACTCCCGCTGATGCCCTAGGCACCATTTGTCGCAATCGACGTAAAGACTTTCAACAGGGCTAGTGCGGAATGCGCCACATGAAACGCGAAGGCCAAGATGCAGCACTGGGTCGAGCATTTTCAGTGCTGTTTTTGTAGCAGACCCATACACGACACTGCCATAGTCGAGCCGAGACCCCACCAAGGCCGTGTAAAGGCGCAGCAGGAGTTGTTTGTCGGCCCCATAAGGTTGATGTGAGAGGACCTGAAGAATATTCATTGTTTTTAAGCATTTGCATTTGAGCTGTCTGATATGCGGGATGAATGTAAGCTTTTCGTCGAATAAAATGCCTAAAAACTTGTGTTCCTTGTTCACAGGAATCGACACGTTGTTAAGAGTAATGTCTGGGTCTATATGGACCCCGCGCTTCCTAGAGAACACAACACAGGAGCTTTTTACAGGATTCAATTTAAAACCATTCTTGTCTGCCCAGCCGGCAAGCTTCTTGATGCCGAGCTGGACTTGACGTTCGCAGATGGACATATTACATGATTTAAAAGATATCTGCACGTCATCTACATACATGGAGTAAGAAATTGTATGCGGCAGTGCCTTCCCAAGGGAGTTCATTTTTACTGTGAAGAGAGTGCAGCTTAGACCTCCGCCTTGCGGCACGCCATTTTCTTGCACGTGTACCTTTGAAAGTGCAGAACCAACTCTGACGCGAAAGGTTCTCTCCGACGAATAGCTAGCAAGGATGTTAAACATATTACCAGAAACACCGAATGACTTCAGGTCAGTAAGGATCCCATAACGCCAAGCGGTGTCATAGGCCTTTTCCAGGTGGAAAAACACAGTTAAACAGAACTGTTTGTGAATGAAGGCATCCTTAATATATGACTCTAGTGCCACAAGTTGATCATTTGTGGATCTCCCTGCCCTGAAGCCTGCCTGGCAGCTCTCGAGAAGGCCGTTATACTCCAAAAATTACACGAGCCTCCGGTTTATCATCTTCTCGAGAAGCTTGCACAGGCAGCTGGTCAGGGCAATGGGTCGATAGCTAGAGGGAGAAGAAGGGTCCTTCCCTTCTTTCAAGAATGCTACTACGATGGCATCCCTCCAAGACTTTGGAATGTGCCCCAAAAGCCACATCTTGTTGAAAAGGTGAAGAAGTGTTACAAGAGTGTCTGTGTGTAAGTTCTGTATCATTGTATATGTAATGTTGTCTGGGCCTGGAGCTGAGGGTTTACACGTGCTCAGAGCACCCCTCAGCTCATGAAGCGTGAACACCGAGTTATAAGAAGTGGCTGACGTGTCATTGTCATGTAAAGGCTTCTTTTCGGCCACGAGTTTGTGTTTCATGAAAGTGTTTGTGTAGTGTGCTGAACTGGAAACGTGTTGGAAGTGTTGTGCGAGTGTGTCAGCCTGGTCTTCGAGAGTGACCCCTGTTGTACTGACCAGAGGGAGGCTGTGTGTTTGATGTCCCTTGAGTTTGCGTATTCGGGTCCATACTTTCCGTGTGTCTGTGTAGGAGTTAATTGATGTTATGAATGTACGCCAACTATCGCGTTTTGCCTCACGGCGCACACGTTTTCCAAACGCCTTGGCCCGTTTGAACAAGAGTTGGTTACTCGACGTGGGGTAACGACGCAGGATACCCCACGCCTTGTTCTGGGCCTCTCGCGCCCGCCTACAGTCCTCATTCAACCACGGCCTCCGCTGGTTGCGCGGGGCACCAGAGGCGTGGGGAATCGACTTTTCGGCGGCGTCGAGGATGTGCGCCGTGAGGAGTTGGGTAGCTTCTTCAACGTGTAGGTGTCCTATGGATGTGTGGTGTAGTTTGGATGTCTCTGTAAATGTATTCCAGTTAGCTCGTGCTTCATTGAACCTATTATGGGAAGATTAACTGCTTGGCCCTTTTCCTATATATGTAAGTGAGGTGGGGAAGTGGTCACTGCCATATGGGTCAGTTCCCACACCCCACTCGAGAAGAGGAAAGAGAACTACGGAGCCAATAGCCAAGTCAAGACATGAGTATGTGTTGTGACCTATGTTATGGTATGTAGGCTGCTTATTGTTGAAAAGGCATGCTCCGGAGGATGTAAGAAACCTCTCTATCAGGCGACCCCGGGCATCCGTACGAGAAGAGCCCCAAAGAGAATTGTGAGCATTAAGGTCGCCTGTTAGAATGTACGGTTCGGGCAGATGGTCAACGAGCGCCTCGAAGTCAGAGCTCAAAAGTGTAACATCAGGAGGAATGTATATGGAGCATACCGTTATCAACCTATTAAATATTATAAAGCGTATTGTTACAGACTCAAGGGTAGTGTTTAAAGTGACAGCGTGGCATGCTAAAGATTTCCGGACGATTATGGCCACACCGCCAGAAGAGTGTGTGCAGCCATCCCTGTCTTTCCCGTATACCAGGTAACTATTCAAGAAATTTGTGTGTTTAGAATTCAAATGTGTTTCCTGAACACACATTACACTTGGCTGATTGGTATGCAGAATCTCATACACGTCGTCAAGATTATTCATAAGGCCTCTGCAGTTCCATTGAACAATATTTTCTCTTCCCATTATTTAGTGTGAGAGCTACTGGAGTGTGTTTATGTGTCGTCTTTCAGGGCTGTGACTCTTGGATTGGGCTTTTTGGGTGGCCTATCTGTAGGCTTGGACGACGGAGGCCGCTCCTTGCGCTGCGTTGCAGGCAAGAACGGCACGACGTCCGATGTCCTGGGTGTGCCCGCAGAACCGGTCCCCCCGGACTTGGCCCCCCTTCGGGGGCCCTTCGTTTGACCCGCCACCGCCGCTGGTGTCGGGGGCACAAGAAGTGGCACGGGCGGTGCGGTGGCGGTGAGGGCCCGTCCGGGGCCCGTGGTGTCCATGGCACCCTCCAACGCACTGGACGATGTGGAGGCAGGAACGGGAGCGGCACCGGTCCCGATGGAAGAGGTTGCGACCACAACCGCTGCTGGCTCAGCGAGCGGTGCGGAAGCGGGCTGGGCTGCTTGAGGCAACCCAGGGGGGGGGCGGGGGTGGGACCAAGTCCGACTCGCGGTACTGGGTCCCCGACGAAACCAGACGCCGCTCCACCCCCCGGCGAGCTGCGGCGGCGTACGTCCCCAGCGGAAAAGAGGCGAACTTCTTTCGCGCCTCGGGGAAGGTGATGTTTTCTGTCACTTTTATATGGATTATTTTCTTTTCCACTTGGAATTTCTCACACTTCCTGGAGTAGGCCGCATGAGGGCCCCTGCAGTTTGCACATGTGAGGCTGTCAGAATTGCAATTGTCAGTGGGGTGGTCCTGCGCTGCACATTTCGCACAGGTTGTTTTGCCGCGGCAAGAGGTTGTGCTGTGCCCGAACCGCTGGCACTTAAAGCAGCGGCGCGATTTCGGTATGTACGGGCGAATAGAGCATCGGATGTAGCCTGCATTTATATATTGCGGAAGTGTCGAACGGTCGAAGGTCAGGATAATGTGTTTGGTGGGGATTATCTTATCGTCCCTGCGCATCGTGATGCGGCGCACAGCTGTGACGCCCTGGTCCTTTCACCCTTCAAGAAGGTCGAAATCTGTTTCTGTAAGGAGATCCGACTCTGAAATCACACCTTGGGAGCTGTTCAGGCTCCGGTGGGGCGTGATCTTGATATCCAGATCATGGATGCGAGTTTGGGCAAGAAGTGTGCGGGACTGTTTTTCATTGTTGAGTTCGACAAGGATTTCTCCTGTCCTGAGCTTTTTGGCTTTATACATTTCACCTAATGTGCTTTGTAGAAATTTCGAGACAAGGAATACCGACAGTGAAGCGACGGGTCTCGTTGGGTCAGCTGACTCGATCACAAGAAAACGAGAATAGTTATTAATGTTTGTTGAAAGGACAGTTGTTGACAGAGGTGGGAATGAAACCTCGGTGCGGCCCCTTTTCGGGGGCCGATCACTTTTGGGGGGGGTTGGAAAATGCAATATGATACATTGGAAAGCAGGGAGACGGGGGTACTTTCTTCTTTGACCTTACCCTGGTAGTCAAAGAGGTCCCGGAGCTCCCTGCCTGGTGAACAGACAGGGAGCCCATCCGCCGGAGCTTGACCTGGGCTCCGACGGCCACCGTTCGGGGTTTCTAACCCTCCACCTATAAACACATCGCCACGCTTGGATCCAGCTTATGTTTGGGGGCTCGGGGTACGCGGTAAAGCCAGTACCGTCACCAAGATTGCTCAAGGTGCCCCGTGCGGGGTGTCATTGCAAGATGCTTGATTGCTATGTCACTAGGCCTTTGTAGTAAGCGATGTAGAACAAGCATTAGATTGCTTCCAACTTACAGGCTTCAAGAGCAGATATAAAATCCATTATTAGAATATGAAAAATTTTTAGAACCTGTTGTTGTAAGTGAACCTGCAGTGTATCATCTCAATCTTTATTCCTGTGCTCATGTGAAAACCTTTCAAATGTTCCTCGGACAAATTTATGATACATTTTCAGCTTGAGAAGTACAAATTGAAATGGTTGTGAATGTTGCCTAACTGGCAGTTCGTTGTTTAAACTGCAGCATAAATACCAGATAAGTGACCAGGGGGCGATGAAGTGGGAGTGCTCGTGTATTTTTCCCCACATTGTTTACAAGTACCTGAATTATTTTCCGCAATTTCGACGTTCCTGCACTAGGTAAATGGAATATACCAAATGAAGGAGACAGTTTTTAGTTTTATTTATTCCCAGCTCCACAGCCATAGAAGACGACCGATATCCGAGGTGCCCAGCACAAACGTTGTAGAGGCATCCAAATGGTCGTTGAGACATGTCACTGAAAAGTAAAAAATAACTACCATTTTCAAAAATTGTTTAGCACTACACGTATTTCCTTAGGAGTCTCCCATTCAACATTCTAATGGGCAAACAGCGGAAACCCAATATACTGTTATTGTGTTCCTTGCGATACATTTTTAGTATGAGCTTGGACACTCATGTTTCTGCTGTATTTTTTTCTTGTACTCGCAGGGCATAATTATGTAGTGTTATTATTCTTCGTTCAATCTGCTCAGGTACCACGCCTATTATTATTGCAAGGGGGGCCATAAGGGCATCTTGAATACAATTGAACACGAAATACATGTAACTACTTCTACAAATAATTTCTTGTATCAGTTAAAAAATTTATATAATAAATAATGAAATGGCACATTTCCTCAAAAAACCCTAATGCAAATAAAAACATCGGTAATTCCAGCTTTCCTCAAAATTTTGCATACCAGTCTCCTTCAACCAGGCAATAAAACTGTAAACATCTTGCATACAATTTTGTTGGCACGTGAATTGGAGGCAGTAGTAGTCCTAGAGATTGGTTTTGGAGGGGCGAATTTTTTCTGGGGGAGGTGCTGGGCAATTAAGAACCGCTCCTACCTTGCACCAGTTTTTCGGAGGCGGTGATAACCATGCCGGCGTGTGCGCGTATGCCAGTAACCAATCTGCGCATAATCACTTACCGGCACAGTGGTTTTTGGCCGCCCTTAGGCGTAACAACGCCTGGAGGGAGCCGGCATTTCTGATTCTGTAAAAGCAAAAGAAAAATAAAAAGCTGAGGACCTCCTTGGAGGCGTGAAAAGGGGCGATCGCCCTCTTCGCCCGCCTCCTCCGCCCTCCCCCCGGCACCGCCACTGATTGCAGGCAGCTTAACTTAAGTGTCGCAGAAGCTGCCGTGCAACGATAGCTTACTAGCTCGTCTCTATATTTCTGATTTCGACCCTCTACAAGAAAGTCACATCTTACAATCACAATGAGATTATTCGACATGCTAACACGTTCCAAAAAAAGAAAGCTATTGTATAGGGCTTTTTTCTAACACTATTTTTAGGTTCTTACTCTCACTCCTGTGACACCTAAGAGTGATTCGGCTGGAGACCACTGCTCTGTGGGCAGCAAGTTGTATGGTGGTCTTAAGTGTCAAAGACTCAGCAAAACAAAACCGTTCTGATGTAAGGATGATCTTCTGCCAGGCGGGTGCAAGGGTAGAGATTGCTTGACATTTGCATGATAATGCCTTAAATACGACTAAGTTCTGTTAGGTGTCCTCAAAATTTCAGGGAAGTGCAGAGCAAAAAATATTTGATTTGAAATATTTGAAAAAGTATTTGAAAAAGTAAATTAACAACGTTAATTTTTAACATTTATTTTCGATATTGTGTTTTACGCGCTGATGGTCCGCCTCGGTTTAGCGTTCTATTCGCCGCAGTGTGGCCCAAACACAACTCTCGAACGCAAAAGTATATTTATAGTATGAAAGTATTACCTATTACAAATAGCAAAGTATAAAGCTAAAATGTTAATAACTTTATGCCTGGGAGATCCCGTGCACCAAAATGTCCGCAGCGAGACGTGCTGCACCGAAATATCCTACAAAGAAATGTCCGGATCACCAACGGTTTTTGCATATCCCCCACAATTCCAAATTTTCTTCCACCCTTCCCCCCCCCCCATCCCGTTATACTGCGCCGCGGCGCTGCCAATTCTGGTGACCCTCGCGCCGTTCACACGCCGCCGCTGGAGGTTGCAACAGCAGCACGCCGCCGCCGGCGATTTCTGAACGCCGCACAGGCCGCTAGCGCCACCCGGATTCTGGGGCCCTATTGGCGGTGAGCGCGACCACGGGCGGCGCTGCGAAGCGCGCCTCCGTGACGTCACCTTAGGGATTCTCGCATTTGTCGTCTGCTTAACTCGGGCTCGCTCTCCCTGCTGTTTCTCTGCGCTAGATTAAAATCGCCTACACTAGCTTAAGGCTTTCGATACTGCCAGGGAAAAAACATTGCCGGCGTCGCCCCATTCTCTGCGAAGCCGGTACTGTACGTGCGCAGCGTGAAGAGTCGTAGCTAGGCGTCGGATTCTGTTGTAAGCAATATTTCTAACAAAGGGAGCAGACAGCTGCTATGAGAGGCCAACAGCGAAAATACAAGACCAAAATAAATTCCAGTCCTTCGCGGCTGTCGGCTTTGGAAGAAGGCATTTCGATTCCCGGTACTCGCATGTAATTTAAATGAGCCTTTGCAACCTTGACGAACGCTCGAAAGTATTGTATCACGCCACTTTACGTTCTCGTAGCATGAAAGTGTGCCGACCTGCACTATGGGTCACAAAAACTGTAGGCCGATTTCTAAATAACCCACTTTGTGTATAGGCGCCTGTTGGTTTTCTACAGGCTTCAAACTAGTATGGAGGTTTATTGAGAAAACGAGCCACGTCTACGGTAAAAATACAGTAGCTATATGTTTTTCAGAGCTGGAGGGTTATTTCGTTACATTTCCAACACCCATATTCTCTCAATATTCAGATATACGTTACAGGAAAGCTGCACACAAGAGGAGGTGGAAGAGAAACCTTTTTTAACCATAAAAACGAAATGATTAGTGGGCCGGGTCCTCAGTCCAGGACAAGAGAGTAAGATTAATTTTGTTCTTTACACCTGGAAATGAAAGTTAGAAAACAATAAAGAGCGGCTTGTACCGCAGACTGCGAAAAAGAGTGGCCGAGCTTAGTCACAGTATCGGAATGCACTGCCGCACGTTTTGCCGGTGACACTGGTACAAGACGTGCAATGCAGCTGTCGGCCAATTGCACAGCGGAAGAACATGGACCAGGCTCCGGCACTTGCTCGACGAAAAGAAAACGAAATCACACCAGAGGGACAGCTTTGCCAAGATCCTAAACAAGGCGCTGCGCGAGCTAGGAGAACAAGAAGTACGCAACCAAATTAACAAGTACCTGCCAGCAAGCAGCAAGGAGTGCCACCCAGACTATCGGGGAGCGGCAAACGTACAATTAGACAGGGACATAGAGATCTGGGAGCTGCGGGCAGCGTTGCGTAAGCTCAACTGCCGATCCGCTGCCGGCCCGGAGAAGATCACCAACAAAGCCCTCAAGAACCTCAACGAGGCGGTGATTGCGAGCCTCACAGCCGTCTTCAACAAATGCTGGAGGGAGGGCAAGTTACTCAAAATGTGGAGGACAGCGAAAACCATCGTCATCCTAAAACCGGGGAAGACGCCGAGAATTGAGAACCTCCGCCCTATCTCCCTGACCTCGTGTTTCGGGAAGGCGCTGAAGCACGTCTTGATCAAACGCTGGCAAAAGTATTTGGGAGACAACGACTTGTTCCTGGAGTCGATGGTCGACTGCAGGAGCAAGTTGAGCCCACATCACGCAATGATACAGATCAAGGCTGAAGTCATCGACGACAAGACCAAGAAGCGTGACAACAAGGCAATCCTTGTGCTAGACCTGCTGAGCGGGTTCAACAAAGTCAAGCACGCGGCGGTTTTGGCCAAAATCTGTGAGCTGAACATGGGAGTCCGGACGTACAACTACGTGCCCGAGTTCCTGTCAGCACGCACGGCAGAAATCCACGTCGGCGACATCACGGTCGAAGAGGAGAAGCTCGGAAGCAAAGGGACCCCAAAAGGCTCGGTGATCTCACCGGTGCTCTTAAACCTGCTGATGATCAGGGTCGTCCGGCGCCTGAACCCACTCGCGGATGTGCGCCACAACATCTATGCTGATGACATCACGTTGTGGGTCCCGGGTGGGAGCAACGGGCACATAGATTCGACACTACAGAAAGCAGTGGAAGCCATCGAGAGCCAACTTGACTGATCAGGACTGGTGTGCTCCCCGAGCAAGTCAGAACTCTTGGTGTTGCCACCGAAGGGCGCAAGAAGGAAGACGGCGGAAGAGAAAGCGGCGGCAAAAGAAAAATCTTCACCCGAACCAGCAATGGACAGGTGATCCTGGAGGTCGGGAAGACCCGAGTGCTGAGAATGTTAATCGGAAAACGTTGCATGAACGGCGAAACCATCAATCGCTTTTTTGCTAAGATCACTGCTGGCAGCACGCCTCATAAAGAGTGTCGCCAAAAGAAAGGCTGGCATGTGAGAGGACAGCCTGCTACGGCTAGTTCAATCGTTCGCCATGAGCCACGTGACCTAGGTCGCTGCCTTCCCTAACTGGCGGGTAGACGAACAAAGCAAGATCAACGCGGTGTTACGGAAAGCCCACAAGGCCGCGCTCGGACTTCTCGACTGCACGGTCACCGAGAAGTTACTGGCCCTCAGCGTGCACAACACGCTCGAGGAGATCGGAGAAGCACAGCGAGCCGCCCAAATCGAGAGGCTCAAGGAAACCAAGACGGGCAGGGCCATCCTCGCCAGACTGGTTCTAGACCCCGGTACGAGCGAGGAAGAGCTATGCGGAAAAGAAGAGGTACCCCAAAGCATCAGGAGGTGAATGTGGGTCTACCCCGTTCCAAAGAACATGGACCCCGAACACAACGGAGAATCGCGGAAGGCTCGAGCCAAGGGCATTGTCGAGCTGCACGCCGACTTGCCGGGCGCGAGGTACGTGGACGCGGCAGCGTATCGAGGCAAGAAGACGTACGCAGCGGTGGTCATCGACGCCAAGACCGGCTCAACAGTCACCACGGCAAGTGTACGGGCACGTGAGGCGACACGTGCCGAAGAGGTGGCTATAGCTTTAGCCATCGCGGACCCCAACACCAGGACCATTCTTTGCGACTCTAAGGGGGCCGTGCGGAACTTGGCCAGAGGAAGAGTGTGTAGTGGAGCAGTGTGGCTGCTCGCCTCGCTGGACTTCGCGAACAGGCACTTGACTGTGAAGTGGTTCCCTGCACACGCGAGAATGAGGTGTGAGAACAATATCTAAACCACAATGAGGCGGTGAACTCTACCGCACAGGTGTAACGGGCCGCGCGGCCGGAGCGAACCCGTCTGCAGAACTTTGGGTGGAAACCAAAGACAGGATGGAGACATATAACGAAATCACAACATAATATAGGATGAGAAGAAGGGAAATGGCAGCGCCGCACCCCGGCCTGGCCAGGGAGCAAGAGGTGTTACTAAGACAATAGCCGACGGGTTCCTAACTGACCCCGGTCATCATGACAGATGTGTACCCCGAACAAAAACGAGGATGATACGTGCAATGTGCGCCACAGTGCGCGGGCTACGATGGCTCACATCCTGTGGGACTGCTCGGCAAGACCTACAGAAGCGTCAATGAAGACAAAGTCCCGCTGTGGTACCTGACCGCGGCGCGGAGCAATGACAAGGATGTACAATTACAGGCCGTCCAGCACATCCTGGTTGCACTTGAACAGCAGCGCCCGAGCGAAAGCCGAGAGGGCCCGGCCGCCCAGCGCGGGCAGGCCGGAGTACCTCAACACGAGTAGCGAGGGAGCGGCCTAGTGAAAAACCTAGCCGTGAAGAGGTAGGGCCGCGTCACGGTGCTTCGGTAATGGAGGGTGCCTGCAGGCGATTTTAATAAAGTCTTCACTCATTCACTCACTGACACTTGTTGGCCGCCGCGGCAGAGAACGTGGCCAGATCGTGTTCGCCTTTAGTACATGCGCACACCGTAGCGGTGCAGGGGCGCTGAGCATGAGGGTCCGGCTATCGCGTATGCAGTACCGGGTTCAGCTGCGGTGGTTGCGCCGCGTGATTCACTTTCTTTGTCGTTCAAGCTGCGTTTCGATGTTTTATGCTGGCAGAATCAATTCCGAGGAGTAGAAAATATGTTTCAGCTTCCACGTTGTGTTCGTCACCGATCCTTCACCGAGCCGCTGTGATCGTTGTGGAACTCACGCAGCGCAGAGAGGCGAAGCAGTGCGCGGATGTCGCGACCCGTGTGTTTTAAATGCAGAGTATTTCAGTAACTCACGATGTCACCCGCGTTGACGTCCGTAGTCCGCACCGTCGTTGTCCCTACTCTATATAAAAAAAATACTATCCGGCGCCCGGTTTCGATCCCTCGACCCTGCTGGCGGAACGCAATGTACATGGTGCTCTACCCACTGCGCCTCAAAGCCGACACGGAATGGGACACTACGAAAGCGCCTTATATCGTTGACTCATGCAAATTACTGCTGACGAGCGCTCTCTCGTCAGCAGTTGCCACAAGTGCAACAACATTAACGTAACGCAAACTACTTAACGTCGTGCGCCCCCAGAAATGCTCTGCATTTGATCGTGCCCCTCGCAAGGGGAATGTTTCACTGCGTCTTCTGTCGGTCGCGGGACCCCTGCCGGCATCTGGCGGAGGCGTGGCACAACTCGTAGCACTTTGAAAAGATGCGGCGCCAGCCAGCTGTGTGTGTGCGTGCCGCACTTGTACAAATGACGAGTGCATTGGCGGTCCACAGAGCAAAGCATTCGTGCAAGGAAGCCGTTGCAGTCAGTCAGTCAGTCAGTCAGTCAGTCAGTCAGTCAGTCAAAGTGTGTCACCACTGCGGCCTCCGAGACCCGGCCCCAGACCATCCCTGCTTCCCTACCTGCGGCCTATGTGGGGGACCCCATCTCTCGGGCTCGCCTGGCTGCACGAAGCGCTATGCCGAACCCTACATCCTCCGGCAACGACGGTTCCGGCAAGTCGTCGCGGCCAGCCGGGACAGAGCTCAGGACCCGACCCCTCCACGTGGCCGGAGAAGGGAGCGGTCTGCTACTCCAAGTTCGAGACGCCGGAGCAGATCCAAAAGCAAGGGGCCTGGCGGAGCACCAGCGGGGCCGGCTGCACACAATGAAGACTCAAAACAAGTAAGCTGGGCTCAGCACGTATCTCGCACTGCTCCACCCCAAGCCCCCTCCCATACACAGTCACCCCAGGCTAACACACAATGCCACGAGTGCCCTCAATTGCTGCAAATCCTTGAACAGCAGAAAATTATGATAGCCTCTTTACAATCACGTCTGGAAGCCTTAGAACGCGCACCCCCCAGTACTAACTCAGAAAAACGAAAGAAACCCAATCCTGACTCCGAACCTATGGCTGCAGACCAAAATTCCACCTCACAGACTGGAAACCAACTTCCCTCGTCTCAGGACGTCTTTGCTCAACTAGTCAATCAGCTTGGAAATTTGAATGAGGAAATCAAAAACCTCTGCTCAGACAATGTCATCCTCAAGCAAGAATTTCAATCCCTGAAGGAAGATCTTGCCGCCCTCCGGCAGGAAACGCAGGCTTCTCTCGTCGTCAATTCCGGAGGCCTTGAAACCCGTACAGACGCAGGGCCCATTAGACAAGACAGAATCGACGGTTGTGGCTCCCGTCCCCACCGCCGCGCAGTACCATACGCTCGAACAGTCGATGGCATGACCTGCCACCCGCCTTCAGATGGCCACGACACGCTCTAAGCAACAAGCCACGGCGATCCTACAATGGAATTGCCGTAGCTACCGAGGCAAAGCAGCCTCCCTACAACAGTACATACTTAGTTTGGACCCACAACCAGATATTATAGTATTACAGGAAACAAAACGGACCCACCAAGCTCCCGGGCTACCTATCCTATGAAGATCCCTTGAAGAAAGCTACAGCTACTTTAATTCGTAACTCTATTGCAGCCACACAGCATCTCACGCCACAAGCCGGCTGTGAACACACGCTTGTGGAGGTCCTCTCCCCTTCCATCAAACAAACATCTAATCTATTTATTTTGAACATTTACTGTCGCCCTTCTACCAAGCAACCCGATATCCAGAGGACAATTCAGGAAGCACTAAACCTCACTAGGCAGTCTCCACTACTTGTACTCGGGGACTTCAACGCTCCACACCAGCTTTGGGGGTACAAGTATAAAACAAGAAAAGGGCAGAGCGTGGTGTCAGCCATAGAAAACCTCAGCCTCACCCTCCTGAATGATCCCAACACGCCGACCCGCACAGGGACTAGCACATGTCGTGACACAAGCCCAGGCCTCTCTCTGCTATCGGGACAAGTTGATGTTAGATGGAGTAATACTCAAATAAATCTTGGCTCGGACCACGACATTATCCACCTCCTCCTCCGACACCGGGATTTCAAAGCCCGCACCGGATTCGCCCGTATCACCAATTGGGATGCATTTCGGAAATCCCGCCTAGTTCGCTCCTCAGACCCTCACCAACCCTTTATGGAATGGATAGAAGACCTCACTCGTGATGTTAAGGCTCACACACAGACTGTAACCACGTCCTACCAAACCCCAAGTGTGGACGCAAAGCTCATACGCATATGGGAGGCGCGCCACAGCCTTACCCGCAGGTGGAAGCGTCAGCGCCATAATAGAAAGCTTCGCAAGAAGATTTCACTGCTCTCACAACAAGCCGCTGAGTACGCTCAGAAGTTGAGCAGAGAAAACTGGCTCCAGGTGTGCGACAGCTTGCAAGGCACTCTTACTACCCGCAAGACGTGGCACCTACTACGCCACCTACTTGATCCCCTCACCAGCAAAGGGGAATCGAACCGAAACATGACCCGCACCATACACGCGTACTCTGGAACACCCGACCAACTCATCCGGGACCTTCAAGACAAATACCTACAAACAGATACAGCTGACCCTCCACTACCATACACAGGCACCCCCAACGAGTCCCTCGATCGGAATATCCAGCTCTATGAACTCAGGGCTGCCTTGGAAGAATGCAAGAAAAACAGCGCCCCTGGACCCGACCAGATTACTTACAAGGTCCTCGCCAACCTTGGGGATGAAGCACAAGCGACCCTGCTCACTCATTTCAATGAGTTCTGGTCGTCTGGGAAGCTTCCCCCGCAATTGAAGACTGCTGAAGTACGGTTCATACCCAAGCCAGGTAAATCCCCACATATCGACAACCTCAGACCGATTTCACTCACTTCCTGCATTGGAAAAGTATTGGAGCGCATTATCCTCAAAAGACTCCAGCAGCATTTAGAAGATACGGGACAGATGCCAGACTCCATGTATGGATTTCGTCAACACCTCAGCACCCAAGACGTGCTCCTTCAACTGAAGGAAGAAATAATCGCACCAGCCACCCGTCACTCCCCTCGAGCCACACTTGCCCTGGATCTTAAGGGGGCATTTGACAACGTGACACACGCGGCAATTCTTGGTCGGCTTAATCAGACTGGCTGCGGAGAACGAACCTACAGCTACATCGCCGATTTTGTCACAGATCGCCGGGCCATCCTCAAACTAGGGGATATCACCTCTAAACCAATCCAACTCGGCAGTCGCGGCACGCCCCAGGGATCTGTATTATCTCCCCTCCTGTTTAACATCGCATTCATTGGCCTTCCCGCTGCCCTAGAGCAAATACCCAACCTTCGACATGCCCTTTATGCGGATGATATCACTTTGTGGACGGGCACCGATTCCCTCGGGGGCATTCAAGAAACTCTCCAACGTGCTGCGGACACAGTGAACGCGTATGCCCAAGCCAATGGCCTCCGCTGTTCTCCTCAAAAGTCCGAATTAATTATAGTTCGTAAGCACAGCCTCAACTCTGACCCTGACCAAATCTCAATTACCCTCGACGGACACACTATCCAAACGGCTAGAGCCCTGAAGATCCTGGGTCTTACTATCCAAGCCAACACTAGAAACGACCAAACACTTTACAACCTCAGTAAAGCTACTGATCAGGTAATACATATGATTCGTCGCATCACCAATCGACACCAAGGCATGAAAGAAAAAGATACTCTTCGGCTCGTTCAGGCCTTTGTCATATCCCGCCTCACTTACGTCGCGCCATATATTGTCCCAACTCGAACCGACAGCGACAAACTCGATCGCCTCATTCGCAAAGCAACAAAACAAGCTTTGGGTCTCCCGATGAGCACGTCTACGGCCAAACTACTTAGCATGGGGCTCCACAATACCATAGAGGAGCTCATCGAAGGACACCTTTCTAGTCAACGCCTTCGACTTGCCCAAACCAAAGCAGGCCGCGCGGTCCTTCGAAATATTCAATGGTCATGCCCTGACAAGACTCACCTGGTCACCGTCCCCGACACTTGGCGCCAGTCCATTTTTGTGCGCCCCATTCCCAGAAATATGCACCCGGACCTCCACCCTGGTCGTAGAGAAGCCCGAAGCAAAGCCCACGAAAAACTTTACAGCAGCCGATCCGACGTAATGTACACAGATGGGGCCAGTTACTCAGATAACCAAACTATGGTGGCCGTGGTAACATCTAAGAACGCCCTCATCACCACCGCTTCAATCCGGACAACTTCCTCCCTGGACGCTGAAGAATTAGCTATTGCGCTCGCCCTTACCCAAACCACCTCCAAGATTATATTGACGGACTCGCAAGCCGCCTGCCGCAGGCTCTTGTCGGGACGGGTGGCCCCCGCCACAAACCGACTTTTGAATGAACATCCGCCTGCCCATCGGGTGGACATTGTGTGGACTCCCGCCCACTCTGCACGGACGGGCAACAATTTTGCTCATCAACAGGCTCGAGACCTCACTCACCGAGCCGCTGAGACCGGGGATGTTTCCGCACCTCTCCTCACCTACCAAGAAATCACCCAATACTACCGAACCACGAGACAGACCTTCCCTAGTCCTCACACATCTTTGACCAAAAGCCAAGAAACCACACTCAGACAAATTCAAGGAGGTACTTTTCCCCACCCTATCCGTATGCATTTACTCTTCCCTACACAGTACTCTGATAAGTGTAAATTCTGCCACGAACCAGGAACTCTGGCACACATATTATTCGACTGCACAAAAAACTCGGACCTTCCGCCTCTGAACCCGTCCCCTTCCCCTGAGCAGTGGGAGATACTGCTGTCCAGCTGTCGACCTGAGGACCAGCTCCTGCTTGTGACGAGGGCTACGGCAGCCTGGACAGCACATGGGCTCCTGGACTGAGGAACCACTCTCGCATTATTGCGTAATAAAGTTCTCTCTCTCTCTCTCAGTCAGGTAGTTAGTTAACAACTCCGCAAGCATTTGCGTTTCTTGCTTTTTTAAGGAAACTATTAGGCATATTTTAAGCGGCAGAAAGACTATGCAAATAAAAAAAACGCCTTGAATTTTAATATCAAATAGAAGGGGTTGTTCCCAATCCTAGACTTCAAGACTTTGTCACCAGTTTTATATATGGTTCTGACGTTCGCTCTCTGGGAAATGTCGCGCATTTTAAACACAGTTTACGCAATACGACCGGAAAAGGAGCAATATGGGCTGCGCAGAGTGTGAGAACTTGATTTGATATGCTGTCAGGGTCATGCGCAGATGGCGTGCGTATGTATGTATGTATGTATGTATGTATGTATGTATGTATGTATGTATGTATGTATTGTAGGCGAACGATTCATCCCCTTCCCATTTTCTTGCGTTTCCTTGTGTATTTTCTTTTAGTGTCAATGCTCTGTTTTTATTTCGGACCTCTGTTTCCCCTTACGTCGAGCTGGCGAGCGTTCTCCCACGATCGCCTCGCTGCTCGCCGTCCCATGTGCTGTATTTATCACATCCCACATCCCACACCGGCGGCTACGTGGTCTGGGACCGGGGCGCGAGACACGGCAGTCGAGCGTTGAGCGTCAGCGAGTGTGCGTGTGTGGTGAGAGCCCTGAGCGAAACGCTAGAACGCGTATGTAAGTGAAAAAAACGGCGCCGCCCACGCGCATTTGTCGTATTTGTACGAACCCAAGTCAATAATTAAACAGTTTGTTTTTGCCTTCTCCTACGAATTGTACGGAAGCTTTTATTCGACCGTCTTTCTTCAAGCAAGAAAACAACCTGAGCGGAAGTTAATTCGAGAAAGCTAACATCTTTCAGAAGTGGGATTCATCAGGCTCCAAAAATCGGCCACGTCTACGCCTTGAAAAACAAACGGTGTCACCGACAGCCTCCATCGAAGCATCAATAGCTAAAATGTCTTCGGCATTAAGGAACAACCGGCCACGGGTTGTGAGTTGACCAAGAACCTTTTTTGCGAACTCAGAGAACTTAGAGCGAGCCATTTGAGCGTGCTGTGTTAAGAGGTTTTTGTAGTGTGTGTGTATTTCTTAGTCTGGGAGCCTTTTAGTTTTTTTAGACCAGTGCGTTGAGTGTAAATTGTAATGAGTGTCGGCTGAGCTAGGCATTCACTTTTAAGCTGAAGTGCGAGAGCTAGGAGTGAGCGCGGGAGGCTAATTGTGAGTTTTTTTCGCATGTTTATGTTGCTCGAAGTGCGTTCTGAAGTGTGTCCGTGTTGAAAGAGAGTTTTGTTGCGCAAGTGATCACTCTTGTTAGCAACTGTTAGTGGGCATGGGAAGGCAGCAGCGACAATGGTCGCTCAAAACCCTTTCTGTCTTTTCACCCAGTTGGCCTTCGTCATCGGAACGTGCATTCCTGTCTGCGTGGTTTCTACTGCGCACGTACACCAGTCCGGCATGTGCCACCCTCCGGATGCTTTCAGCTGTGTCGGTGTTGATTTCCCGAGCCCCCCTCACCTACTGCGCTATCCGACACCGGAGCATCTGTGGACGGCCACAACGGCATCGACAGCAACAACTGCGGACTACATAAGCTTGCAGTCAAGGCATCACCCCTTCAGTGGGCATGGGAAGGCAGCAGCGGCAATGGTCGCTCAAAACCCGTTCTGTCTTTTCACCCAGTTGGCCCTCATCATCGGAACGTGCATTCCTGTCTGCGTGGTTTCTACTGCGCACGTACCCCAGTCCGGCATGTTCCACCCTCCGCATGCTTTCAGCTGTGTCGGTGCTGATTTCCCGAGCCCCCCTCACCTACTGCGCTATCCGACACCGGAGCATCTGTGGACGGCCACAACGGCATCGACAGCAACAACTGCGGACTACATAAGCTTGCAGTCAAGGCATCACCCCTTCAGTGGGCATGGAAAGGCAGCAGCGACAATGGTCGCTCAAAACCCGTTCTGTCTTTTCACCCAGTTGGCCCTCATCATCGGAACGTGCATTCCTGTCTGCGTGGTTTCTACTGCGCACGTACCCCAGTCCGGCATGTGCCACCCTCCGGATGCTTTCAGCTGTGTCGGTGCTGATTTCCCGAGCCCCCCTCACCTACTGCGCTATCCGACACCGGAGCATCTGTGGACGGCCACAACGGCATCGACAGCAACAACTGCGGACTACATAAGCTTGCAGTCAAGGCATCACTCCTTCAGTGGGCATGGGAAGGCAGCAGCGACAATGGTCGCTCAAAACCCGTTCTGTCTTTTCACCCAGTTGGCCCTCGTCATCGGAACGTGCATTCCTGTCTGCGTGGTTTCTACTGCGCACGTACACCAGTCCGGCATGTGCCACCCTCCGGATGCTTTCAGCTGTGTCGGTGCTGATTTCCCGAGCCCCCCTCACCTACTGCGCTATCCGACACCGGAGCATCTGTGGACGGCCACAACGGCATCGACAGCAACAACTGCGGACTACATAAGCTTGCAGTCAAGGCATCACTCCTTCAGTGGGCATGGGAAGGCAGCAGCGACAATGGTCGCTCAAAACCCGTTCTGTCTTTTCACCCAGGTCAGTACTTACTGTATTCATTCTAGACGGTCAAACAATGTATGCTTGCTGCTATTCCCATGCCCACATGTTTTGATGTGTACTGTTTGCGAATGCGTTCATGTCGCGAAACTGCTGTTCTTAGGAGGTGACGTTGAATTGAATCCTGGTCCCCCAAAACCTGATCCCAGTGTACAACATACCGAAGTTCTTTCCGCTATAGAGAGACTAACACAGCACCTTGATGAGCGACATGATAACCTTCTGGAAGCTATTGAAGAGGTAAAAAATAATCAGAAAATCTTGGATGGCAAAGTGTCAGATTTAACAACGCGACTATCAAATCTCGAAGAAAAGGTCAACGCTTTTGATAACCTATCCGATGAAGCACATTTAGAATGCTTGGGTTCTTCAGCAGTTCGTTGTGAGAACGCTGCCCTACGCGCGCGACTGGACGACTATGAAGATCGCTCGCGAAGAGACAACTTAATATTCTAAGGAGTTACTGATACGGCCGCCGAAACATGGTCAGAGACAGAGCAAAAGGTTAGGGAAGTTCTTTGAAGTTCTATCAACCTACAGTTATCTGAAGAAGCGATATCTCGAGCCCACAGGCTAGGATCATTTGTGACTGACAAGTGCCGCCCGGTTGTCGTACGCTTTACATCCTTCAAAATTAAAAACACAATTTTTTTTCCAAAAAGCGAAGCTGCGTGGTACTAATATTAGCATTAGCGAAGACTTCTGTAAAGCCACGCGAACCGCCCGGAAAAAACTGATCGAGTTCGGCAAAGCTAGCGGTGAGCAGTTTTCATTAAAATACAACAAGGTCGTCATTAACAAGAAAAACTACGTGTACTGCTGCTGGCGATCGATCCAGTTGACAATAAAAACGAAAGTGAATCAAACACGCACCATTCTGGCTCGTCCGATCCAGTTGACAATAAAAACGAAAGTGAATCAAACACGCACCATTCTGGCTCGTCCGTTCAAGCAAGCTCATAGCAAAAACCAAGATCGCGGCATTCTGTGAAGCATGATTGTTCCTTTCTTCTGTGTAATGTAAGAAGTGTGATGGGCAAGCGAGACGCTATCACCTCTCTTATTGATACGTGTGTCGCAGACGTAGTTGTGTTAACAGAGACGTGGGTTTCCGCGAAGTTGACAGCTCTGAAATTCTGACTTGCGAGAAAAAATACAAGTTCTATCGCTGCGACCGTGGATCGCGTTCCGGAGGGGGTGTCCTTATAGCCGTTGCAACTGAACTAGTTTCCACACACATAGCCCTCGTTTGCCCTTTGGAGTTAGTTTGTGTTAGGATTCGTATACAAAATAAGGATGTTATCATTTGTGCGTGCTACCGGCCCCCTAATGTTTCTGCTGGTTTTTCATCCGATTTGTATAATGTTCCTGACACGCTGCATGTTAGGTTCCCTGCCTCACATACCATTCTTTTAGGTGACTTTAATTTCCCCGACATCAAATGGAACTTGCCTTCTACGTTACCTGGCTCCGGCAATTCTGAAACCGCCTCTTTTGTTAACGCTTGTTTAGAGTTTAATCACACCCAGATGGTAAATAGCTCAACCCGCATCACGGCTACTAGTTCCACCTTATTAGATTTAGTGTTTTCAACTAACCCCGATCTCATACAGTCCCTGTCAATTGTACCAGGTGTCAGCGACCATTCCGCCGTTCACTTTATTGTACCGAACACAACGTCCAAAATCAGCAAGACTACAAAGCTAATCAGAGACTATGGAAGGGGTCAATTAATACCGAACTTGAGTATTTTTCACAAGACTTTCTTTCTAGCTTTCATGAACGCTCAGTGAATGAAAACTGGATACGTTTCAAAGCTAAAATCGCTGAACTTACTGACCGCTTCATACCGCTCCGTAAAATAAACGAGAATACTCAGTCTGCCTGGTTCACACCTACTTTAAGACGGCTCCGAAACAAGAAAAAGCGTATCTTTCGGAAGGCTAAACTGTCAACTAACACCGAAAGATGGCAAGCATATCAGCGTGTTGCAGACGAGTACGCACGCGCTGTCTCGCTTGCCAAGCAGTCATACTATCAGCAGACGTTGCCTTTTCTGTTAGGAAGCAATCCTCGTAGATTTTGGCAGGTAATCAGTGGAGATAACAAAAAACATATTGACCTAATCTCTCAAAATGATTCCCTTATTCCAAGTGAAAACTGTTGTTTGGCTCTTAGCACTGTATTTTCATTATCATTTGTTAACGTGGTTCCTACCTCAGTTCCTGACTGGCCTGTTTATAACTACGATACAATGGAACCAGTGTACATTGATTGGATGGGAATAAGAAAACTAATTCAAAACCTTAAACCTTCTTCTTCACCCGGTGAAGATGGAATTCACCCCTAGTTTTTAAAAAACACTGAAATTTTCGTTGTCATTATTTTGTGTAGAATATTCTCTCAGTCTTTAGAATCCTGTGCTCTACCCATCGACTGGAAACTAGGGAAGGTAGTTCCGCTTAACAAGTCTGGAAGCACTAGCGACCCGCAAAATTATAGACCCATTTCATTAACAAGTGTGCCATGTAAACTACTAGAACACGTCATTTACTGCAGTATAGTCACCTTTCTTGAAAGCAACTCTTTTTTTTACCGGCCTCCAACATGGTTTTAGGAAAGGCTACTCTTGTGAAACCCAATTATTGTGTTTTACTAATGATTTGTTCTCTGCTGTTGATCGCGGTTCGTTTATTGATTGTGTATTAAGAGACTTCTCTAAAGCGTTCGATACTGTATGTCATACATTGCTACTGCTTAAGTTGAGTAATCTAAACATTGACCCTAACATCCTAAAGTGGATCGAATGTTTTTTGTGTAACCGTGAACAATTCGTAACTGCAAATGAATGTGACTCTCCTCCCACCCCTGTTACATCAGGTGTCCCGCAGGGATCCGTCTTGGGTCCTTTGCTTTTCCTAATATATATTAATGACTTACCTGATGACATATCCTCTTCCATTAGGTTATTCGCCGACTATTGTGTTATTTATCGTGAAATTCTATGCCCTGACGACCCTGATGTCCTGCAAACTGACCTGAATAACATTTCCTTGTGGTGCAATACTTGGTTAATGAAACTTAACGTATCTAAATGTAAATCAATGAGGATCACTAGTAAGCCATCAAAAGCTACAACCCCCTCGTACCTGCTTAACAACTCCCCACTAAACAACGTTTCTTCTTGCAAGTACCTTGGTGTTGTCGTATCTAATAACCTTTCATGGCAGGCTCACGTTGATTATATAACATCCAATGCTAACCGCACTCTTGGTTACTTACGTCGAAATTTTTCTCTTGCTCCAGTAAACCTGAAACTACTTCTTTATAAAACACTAGTCCGGCCAAAACTTGAATATGCGTCTTCTATTTGGGATCCTCACCTTAACACCCTCATAGACAGTATCGAATCCATTCATAATCGCTCTGCACGTTTTATTAGGTCTAACTACTTTCGGACTGGAAGTGTCACGTCAATGAAAGCCAATCTTAACCTGCCTAACCTTTCCCTACGACGCAGAAATTCACGTCTGTGTCTCTTTCATAAGATTTATCATACTAATAGAGTCCTCTCCGATTCACTGTTTTTGCCCCCAACCTACATATCATCACGTAGTGATCACCAATACAAGGTTGGCGTTCCTTTCAGCCACATGAACCCATATTTCCACTCTTTTGTTCCAAAAACATCCGGCGACTGGAATCACCTTCCAGCATTCATTGCATAAATCACTGACGCCAACGCCTTCAAAACAGCCATTTCGAACACTGAATTGTAATCCCTTGTAACACTGCCTTTTTACTGTATATTTTTGTTAGCCTACTCCTCTCTGTAATGCCCCGTGCCTTGAGAGTAAATAAATGAAATGAAATGAAACTGGTGTGAGTCGACGCGCAAGAGTTTTACACGGCCAGTTGGGTTTTTGTTTGTTCTGGTATTGCAGGATTTTAGACATTTGTTTGAGGTGAGAACTGTTTAAGACGACCGTTTAGAAAGGTGTGACATGGCGGACGACAGCGAGCAAACGTTCTCGGTGAGTGACCTCATGAAAATAATCATCGAAAAAGACAAACTGATAACAGAATTGCCCGTTGAGAGAAACAAACCCGCAGGTGCTGTGTCGACCTTTCAGATAATGTCAGACCTCAGTAAGGCCATTCGTGACTTCACGACTGAAGGCGATTCAGCCTTAGCAAGCGACTGGCTCGAAAATCTGACCAGGACGGCAACGCTGCCCAAGTGGCCGCCAGAGTTCAAATTAGAGACTGCGAACTCCCACTTGGCTGGACCGGCTTTGGATTGGTTCCGTAGCCGTCTTTCGAGGAAAAAATCGTGGGAAGATTTTGAGACTCGATTACGACGCTGTTTTGTCAGCCAAACGAATGCAGCAGAAAGGTACGAGAGGATAAAAGAACGTGTCCAACAGAGGAATGGACCACCACTGCGTACTTTCATGCTAAGGTACGACTGTGCACCGAGGCGCGTCTCGACTTTCAGGAGACCCGCGAGCAGGTCCTGGTAGGCTTGAGATCAAGCAGTTTGTGTTCCATGTTGATAGGTCGCACGCAGGACGATGAAGACGACCTACTCCACGACATTGAGGAGTATGAGCGTGTGGATAGGCAAAGCAAGAACGTCTTCAAGTTGAAAAGGCAAGCAAAAAGGAGAAGTTCGTGCAAGGGCAGGATCCTGGACAGACAGACCGAAAAAAATCAACTGGGCCCCCGACCAAGGACACAAGACCGCCGCTCAAAAACAACAAAGGTGAGGTGAAGTGCTACGACTGTAACAACTACGGCCACATTGCCAGAGACTGTGCCGAACCGAGGCGTGAGCTCAAATGTTTATTTATTTTTTATTGATTTAACTGTACTGTTAGCCCCAGTGGGGCCGTTACAGGGTGGTAGACAACAAAACAAACAACACTAACAAAGCTTATCAGCCCGATACAAAGACGCCTTTTCATACACAAAACCAAGACCAAATTTGAGCACAGATACCATTTGCACGCAGTGCCAAGCTATAGCGACAATGAAAACAAGCAACACGTGTTCAACAACGGGGTCTCATCGGCCAAGCAACATCCCCGCATACAATAGGCGCAGCAAGTGTTCTGCAATGAACTGCGCAGGAACTACACCAAGAAACATGTGTACAGCGCGTGCGCAAGACGGAAATGCAAGAACACACGAATAAAACGTTACAGCAGCTATCAATCAGTTATAAGTGAGTAATGACGAAGCATGTACGACTCAAACTGATTAACCGTGACTGCGGAAATTGCAGCCTGTGGAAGTGCATTCCAGTCTTCTATTGTTCTCGGTAGGAACTACCTTGGCAGTTAACCAGTCACTGGGTAATGCATTTTGCTCTAGGGATGCTTTGAAAATAACCGATAGGTACTTCGCAACCCACTCTACGTAACACTTCAGGAATTCACTCGGTATACAATCGGGGCCAATTGATTTTTTTTGTATCCATCTCGAGAATAATCGAGAGAATGCCTTCCTGCGGTGCAGAAAATCTGCCTGCGGTGCAGAATGCCTGCGGTGCAGAAAATCTGGGCACACACAACGCCACTGCAAGGAAGAAGCAAACTTGGTGGCCAATTTCGAGGGCAAGGGGCACGGTCCCCCGCTAAAACTGGTGGTAGTTGGCGATAAAGCCAAAGTCGTCGGCCTCGCTGACACAGGGAGATCTAGTTGCATTATGCGCGCGTCTGCGGCCAGCCGTTGCGGCGCCGCGTTGGAGGAAAGCGACATGCCCATGTACGGTTTCAGGAGCGTCAGCACGCCGGCAGCGAGGACACTTTGGTGCTCAGCGCCGACTTAGAAATCGATGGCGTCACAGTGAAGACGGTCCCTATTCTCGTGGTTGCTGATGAGGTGCAGTAAGTCGACCTACTCTTGGGACGCACGTTCACAGAAATGCCAAACGTGACATACGGCAGCATGGGAGGTTGCATACTTTGTTGGAGCAGAAGTGACTGCCCGTTTAGACATTTGGAGCCCACTTTGTGTGACCACATGACCCTGAGGATTACAGAAGACACTGAGCTGAAGGCCGACGTGGTGAACTGGTTGCCCTGTCTGCCGACTCTGACCTCACGGGACCGGTAATTGTGAGCAGAATGGGCAAGGAAGTACTGGTCGATATGTGTGAGGGTAAGGTCAGTCTGCCAGTTTTTCCGAGCGCAAACGAGGATGTGGTTGTCTAGAAAGGGCAACAGTTTGGGCGGGCAGAGCCAGGTAATGTGTTGGAGGAAGTGCTGGAGGACGCCTTCACTCCTACAGGAAGTTCGGAGAATGCCAAGCGTAGTGAGGCATTCCTGATGACGGCAAGAGAGCCGATATCACTACAAGAAGTTGATGTTGGCGGCAGTACTACCTGAATCGAGAAAGTGGAACTTTTGCAGCTGCTAAACGAGTACCGCGACTGCTTTGCAATGAATATGGAGGAGCTGGTTGTACACCTCTCCTCGAAATGGACATCAAACAAGGTCCCGGCAGCTCTCCAGTCGCTATGCGACCCTAAGACGAACATTACAGGAAGAGAGACCATGAAGAGGATCGTTCGTGAGTGGAGGGTGCGAGAAATTGTCACCGATACGCACTCTCCATACGCGAGCCCGGTACTCCTGGTGAATAAGAAGAGCGGAGAAGAGCGACTTGTCGTGGACTACAGAAGGCTGAACGCACAGACCATCAAGGAAAAATACCCCTGCCGAGCATTGGCGACCAGCTTGAGAGCCTTTCAGGGGCCAAACTATACACAGTTTTGGACCTCGCTCACGGCAACTTGCAAGTTCCGCTCTCGTCGAGCACGAAAGAAAAAAGCGCTTTCATTACGCCGGACAAAACAGGGCAGTTGGAGCGAATGATGTTTGAACTCACCAACGCGCCAGCTGTGTTTCAGCGCTTAATGAACAGAGTGCTTGGAACACTGCATGGTAGTTTTGGGCTTTGTTACCTCGACGATATCCTGATTCCCGCCAGGGACTGGAAAGCGCTGATCAGTAGGTTGAGAAGCGTACTGCAGGCGCTTAGAGAGGCAAATCTCACCTTGAGATTGAGCAAGTGCGCTTTCGGGAAAGACAGCGTCGACGTTCTGGGATTTCACTTGAAGAACGGCAAAATACACCCTGGGTACGAAAAAGTTCGGGCGACCAACAACTTTCCTCGACCGATGAACGTTCATGAAGTGAGAGGTTTCCTTGGACTGACGGGATTTTTCCGTCGTTTCATCCATAACTACGCAAGAATCGCTGAACCACTAACCAGACTCACCAAGAAGCACACGCAGTTTCAGTGGGGTAGTGAGCAAGACGAAAGCTTTGAGTAGTTGAAGCAGAAGCTTACGAGTGAGCCGGTGCTGGCTCTTTATGATCCAGATGCGGAGACAGAGCTGCACATGGACGCTAGTTCGAAGGGGCTGGCTGCGATGCTCCTTCAACGCAGGGAAGGTAGCGATAAGTGGCGACTCGTGTGTTGTATGAGCAAAAAGACGACTGAAGCAGAAAGCAAGTACCGCTCATCTAAACTAGAACTGATGGCCATTGTGTGGGCGGTTGATCGATTGAGTTCCCTCCTGCTAGGTCTACAATTTGCGGTGGTGACAGACGGCCAGGCGCTAGTATACATGAACGACGAAGCACGACGAAGCCACAAATAGCTCGCTCGTACGACATGATCGAGGGATTCAACTTCTCTGTGAGACACCGATCTGGCACGCGCATGATTCCCGTAGATTCACTGAGCCGCAGCCCAGTGGAGGAGCCGTCTGAGACGTTAGACAATATTGTGGAGGCTCGAATGGAAGTGTTGCTGGCGGGCACGATTGATGACCAGATGTTTACTGTTCAAAGAGGGGATAAGGAGCTTAGAGAGCTGATCGACATACTTGAGAGGCCCTGTGACAACCGTACTGCGGATGAGGCCGCGAAAACACGTGGGTACGCGCTGTGCAATTCTAGGCTCGTGAGAAAGGGTGCTGATGAGGTCGCCGACAAAGTTGTCGTACCCAAGTCTATGAGAAAGGCGATTGTGGTCAGGTACCATGATCTGCAAGGTCACTTTTCCACAGACCAGACAGTCGCAAAAATCAAGGAGAAATTTTCGTTTCCTAAAATGCGCCGGTATGTCAGGAGACATATTTCTCAATGCTTCGAGCGCATCTACAACAAAGTGCCAGGGGGCAAGAAACCCGGGCTGCTCAACCCCATTTCGCCGGGTAACCGACCATTTGAAGTCTTGCACTTAGACTACTTGGGCCCCTTCGAGAGAAGCAAGAAAAAGAATCAATACCTGCTGGTTATTTTGGACAACCTCACCATGTTTGTGAGACTTTTCGTCACCCGTGACACTTCTGTTAAGCCTGTTCTGCGAGCGTTGGAAGAGATGATTTGGGAAAGAGGTCTCCCGAGGGCAGTAATAACTGATCGGGGGAGCTGCTTCACGTCCAATGTTTTCGAAGTGTTCTGCGCTGAAATAACGATAAAGCACGCGCTCAACTCAACACGCCACCCGCAAGCAAATGACCAAGTAGAGCGAGTAAACCGCACAGTGATGCCGATCATTGCAGCGCATATTGAAGACCCGGAACATCGTGACTGGGACGGGAGGCTGCAACAGATCGAGAGCTTCCTAAACAACGCCGTGAACAAGACGACAAACAGGACGCTGTTTGAGCTAATCCACGGCTACACGCCTAATTTCTACGCTGCCGCTTTGCAGCAGTTGGTTGACCCGGCCGAGGAACGAAAAGACACGAACCAGCTACGACAAAAGGCCCGAGAACGCATCCTGAAGGAGCAAGACGAGAGTAAACACGCTTACAACCGTCGCCATTTCCCGGCGAAACTGTACGAGGTTGGGAAGGTGGTCTTCATGAGACGGGGACCGGAACACACCGGACAGCCCACCAAAACGCAAGCGAAATATCGTGGTCCACTCGTAGTGACTCAAGTTTTGCCTGCCGATACATACTGTGTCGCTCAACTGGGACAGCCTGGAAGAAGGCGATTTGCAACAACAGCACACGCGTCGCCGCTGAAAGGTTGGTCGTCAACAGACGAAACTTCCCACTTGGAAGACGACGAATTGTCATCAGAAGAAGGCAGCGCCTCTGAGGAAGACCAAGTTACCGTGCAGCTACCACGGCGTTCAACCCGCAAGCGTACTGCACCCAGTTGAAAGTTGAAGCTGGGAAAGTTCATCTGCACAGTCTCGTATTTTTGCGCTCGTGCAGTGAAATATTCATATATTAACTTCTGTTTGTAATCGCTTTTTTTGCCACTTTATTGTGTTTCGCGCCGTTGTACCTTTTGTACGAGTAATGAAATTACCTTATCGTGTGTGTTTTGCTACTTCAGGGATTTTGTCTCGAGTATGAGGGCCGAAATTCAATGACGCACGGGTCCTACGAACACTGTGTGTTACCGGTGTTTATCGTTAAACAGTGAGCGTTGGTGCGAAAGAAACGTTGTCATGTAGTACCTTGTACCCATTTTTTCCTGCGCATTTTTTTGCATTTTCTTTGTTTGTATGCACGATGTAATCAAGTGTTGTGAAGCTTTTCATGTGTCTATTGCTCTAAAATGACGGTCCTATTATGTAGGCGAACGATTCGTCCCCTTCCAATTTCTTTGCGTTTCCTTGGTATTTTATTTTAGTGTCAATGCTCTGTTTTTAATTCAGACATCTGTTTCCCCTTACGTCGAGCTGGCGAGCGTTCTCCCACGATCGCCTCGTTGCCCTCCGTCCCATGTGCAGTATTTATGACCTACCGAGCGGCGCCAGGACATCCGACACCGGCGGCTACGTGGTCTGGGACCGGGACGCGAGACACGGCAGTCGAGCGTTGAGCGTCAGCGAGTGTGCGTGTGGGGTGAGAGCCCTGAGCGGTTCTCGAGAACGCGTATGTAAGCGAAAGAGACGGTACCGCCCAGGCGCATTGGTCAGTTTTGTACAAACCCAAGTCCATAATTAAACAGTTTGTTTTTGCCTTCTCCGACGAATTGTACGGAAGCTTTTATTCGACCGTCTGTCTTCAAGCATGAAAACGACCTGAGCGGAAGTTAATTCGAGAAAGCTAACAGTATGTATGTATGTATGTATGTATGTATGTATGTATGTATGTATGTATGTATGTATGTATGTATGTATGTATGTATGTATGTATGTATGTATGTATGTATGTATGTATGTATGTATGTATGTATGTATGTATGTATGTATGTATGTATGTATGTATGTATGTATGTGTGTGTGTGTGTGTGTGTGTCTGTGTGTGTGTGTGTGTTTGGGCGTATATATCCACGTATGTATGTACTATTATGAGCAATATGAAAGGAAACACGGGAACGCATAGAAAACACCCTCAGACCCAGATATGCGTGATACGCACCGGCCGCCGTCGGAAACAAAGTGGAAAGGTGGACGCTGTTCTAACAACTGTTCCCATTCCCGCTGTGCGTCTTATCGGCTGTCGGACGGTACCATATTATCGGCGAAATGACGTAAGCTGCTGCTTTGTAGAAATCCCATCGTGGTGGGAGTGCCAAGAGTTAGTGCAAGAGCGCCCTCCTCCTCCCTTTCATTTTCACAGCGCCATCCACGTATCGCTCCGAGTCTGTTTCGAGGCTGTTTGCCATGCGTTCCTGTGTTCCCTTTCATATTGCTCATAATAGTACGTACTTACGTATGTACGTATGTATGCATGCATGCATGCACGCACGCATGTTTTTACGTATGTATGCATGCATGTATGTATGTATGTGTGTATGTGTGCATGCATGTCTTTAGTATGCATGTATGCATGTACGTATGTGTGTGTGTGTATGTATGCATGTATTTCGATGGGAAATTTCTGTGAAAGGCACTTGTAATGCGTTGTGTATCCTCCTGACAGAAAGGCTACTTGTAGTTCAAAATGTCTGTTACACATAATGGCTATTTTGGCGTCCGTGGAACAAATTTTTCTTTGTTCTTACGCTGAATGTATACATGAGCTCTCAGTGGCGAAGGCCGAGCAATGGTAATAACATCCCCAATAGTTATATTAAAATGTACAAATAAAGATTACAAGAATGTTGGTTTGTTCACAAATGTGGTTCTTCAAATTCGTGTACGTATCCGTATTTTTGTGCAGATATTACAGTCGAGGAAACAAATGACTTTTATAGGTAGTAGACGAATATTGTTTTACCGCAAAAAAATGAATGATAGTGTCACCGCAGGATCAATTTCTTTTTCTTACCTGTTGCGCACAAGAACACCCGCAAATAATTTCTGGATACGCCACTGTGCGAAATATTAGACATCACAGTGGAAGGCTCCAAATTAGGACCAAATGGGATTATTCCCACTGCGCAGAACGCGGGCACCTTTTGCCTTATTTCGCTGATTCTGCCGGCAGTGTTATACTTATTGTGTTTGATTGAGCTCCCTTCTCAGTAAAATATCACAGTATCGAACTTCGGGGGGTCACAAGGTCACCGGACGAAATTATTGAGGCTTCTGCGAATTTCGACAAAAAAAACACGCATACATAAACCAAGAAAGGAAAACACGAACACGAGCTCTTATGTTTTCCTTTCTTCGTCTTTGTCTACGTGCAGTTTTTTGGCAAAATGTGCAAAAGAAATTGTTAGCCCAAGTTCCACGTTTATAAAAAATACTTGAGACTACCGATGGCGGTATCTTCCATGTGTTTTGAAACAAGCATTTATACAGGCACACCACATGTCGTATGCAATGGCAGCGGAGCGGTTACGTTTATACAGCCATCTCGGTCCCTGTTTTTACCCGCTGTATATTTTGGTTTAACATACAATATTGGTAAAGCTGTATAATTTGCCCTGACCATATTAAGTTCAGTGGAGGATTTCGTGCTCCATCAAGTCGCTTTACCACGCCGGCTGCAATTATTCTCAACTGACAACCGCCGATCCCAGTCAGTATATTCTATCTATCTGCACGTGCATGCCTGTTTTTCCGTGAGATAGACAACCGCTCGGCGCCGTCGGTATCGGCGTGAAAGACGAGCTTGAAAGAGAAACGCCGGGTAATATTCACTGACCATTTTCCCATCAGCTAGGTAGCACGGGACAGCCTCAGCCATTATAATGCCGAATTTGTAGTCCTGGTTTTGCTTCGTTCGGGGCCCTCGCGCGTACAGCGGCGGAGGTGTCCGGCTACACAGCAAAACACCTTAGGTTGTGTGCTTTGCTATGGAAGTAGCATTTCTGATACAGGGTAAATACAGAAACTTCTCTGACATCTTTGGACAGATAAAGAACCCCAGTTGGACGAATTTTAGCATATTCTCTACATGGCGGGCATTACCACCACACAGCTTCAGCGATTTAAATGCCGCAAGCAACATTTTATGCTACGCGTAGAACGTTCGGCCCAAATGCGTGAGCATGGGCGTTTCGGACAACCTTTTATTTTAAAAGGCTGCAAAGTAACTACGCTCTTGGGAGTCGTGCGGATGAGCGAAAAAAATTATTTTCAATAAAAGCGTTTCGGCAACGAGCTGGGTAGGGTCTCGTTCTCGGTGCTGTTCCACGCAGTGCTGCAGTTTCTACGAGTAAAAATGAGAGTAGCCCAAAATTATTTGGTGTCGAGAGCATTTTTAATCTGTCTGTGCCAATCTGCAATGAAAAAAACCTCACGTACACTCCCGCTCCACCGAACGATTCCACAGCACCTGCATTACGGCGACAGTAGCCGGGGAGACAGGCCCTCGTGGCGGGGCGCACTCTGGCGGTTTTCCGGAGAAGCTCATGGAGGGGCGAACAAGATCTGGGCGCGCCGCCGCGCGCAGTGTCAACACCTGAAAGTTCTTCCACCGTGATATGCACGTATACTATTTGTTGCGTTCGTTAGCGACTATATCAAGCCTTCAGCACCGTAATCACGTCGTAACTCCTCAGGTTGGGAGTCAGTTCATTATGATAACGATGGTGACGATAGAAATTCGGAGCACAAAAGCCGCCTTCGAGTACTCTGGACAACGTTCTCTGAAGCGCGATCGCGGTGGCGTAGCGCAAACCTTCTCTTTGTATTTGGATGTGAAAAATTCCCCGCATTTCCCCGAGGGGAAGAATGTGAAAGTGCGAATGCACGAGTTGAATTTGCGCAGTTCGGTAATGTTCGCGAAAGAGAGATCAGACACACACACACACACAACTACAAAGAAAGAAAGATGCATTTATTCACAGACACCTATTTGTGTTGTCGTTGTACTTGATTGCTAGAGCAGATCTCAGCTTTGAAATTTCGTGTCAGTACTCCTTTAAGCGGGTGCATTAGCCCTTCTCACGCCCGATTCCTGGCCAATCCCCCACGTGGGTATGTGCCATGTCAGCGGCCAGGCAGCGCGCGCCCATCTCCCCCCGTTGCCAAGGAAGACGAGGAGATTCCTGGCCAATCCCCCACGTGGGTATGCTATGCGGACATCGCCGGTGGACGCAGGTTTAGGGTCGCTTAAGAAGTGCATTCGCACTTAACTGGCCAATCCCCCCCGTATGCGGACATCGCCGGTGGACGCAGGTTCAGGGTCGCTTAAGAAGTGCATTGCACTTAATAAACAACTCACCCTGCAAATATACACCTTCTTGCACGCAGCCATTAGGAGAGCCACTTTGTGAAAAAGGGAATGTAGCCATGCAGCCCGAAGAATATATCCACACGATCTTTATGAGCCTCCCAAACAACCCCAAACCTGCTAATAAGACGTTCGTGACGGTGCAGAAAAATCAATAGGCTGGGCACAGAAAAAAACATTCATCTAATACAAGTCAACGAAAGAAATAGAAGACAGCCGCTTAATTTGCTGCTGTGCGATGTAGGAATAGGAGCCTGCAGCTTGGTGCGTAGTCTTACAGACTTTGAGTTTCCATGAGAGCATCTGAAAAATACTAGGGGGAAGCGTACACATTTTGAATACTTATCGAGGAGCTCGGAGCGTTGAATCTCGCGTATAAGCTAGAAAGGACGAGCGATATCCGATCTTCTGAACGATACTCTGAAGAAAGTTCTTCAGAGTATCGTGTGTCGCAAACCTGCAGGGGATACAGCTTGAAAGTATTCAGATGTATAAGAAGCCGGCAAAAATTACCGAATTACTAGAAATACGCTTTTCCACGCGTATAAAGCATCAAAGCCGAGGATTTCTAGCCTAGACACTGCTGCCTCCCACGAGCGGAGTGTAGCAAACGACACCGGCGCGAGTTTCTAAGCCGATGTCAGAGCCAGAAGCGCCACTCAAACATCTCACCGCCAATTCTCGACGGCACAAATTGCCGGCAATTCGCCATGTTTGCCGGAAATTTGCCGGAAGTCTTTCCTGATTGGCTTTCAATTTTGGTTACGTGCTTCCGGTTGACAAAGCGGTTGTGTGTGCTGTCGTCATTATGAAGTTTTATGACATTTACGGGCACCAGTTCTAAAGATTGCCCTATTTCTCTTTACTGAAAGCACATAATTCTTGGCTGGAAATGAAAAAACCAGACTAAAAGCACTAGACATGATAACGTAGGCCTGTCTTTGCTATTCAATAACAATAATGCCTGTAATACACGCACTATCTGCGATTGGATGAGAAGGCATGATGTAATTTAAACAGCTGGCCGGAAAGATTACGTCCTACATCGGCAACTTCAGCCTGCGGAAAGTGACGTAATGTTACGTAAAAGCTTGAAAATGGTGGCTGTTTTTGTCGCAAAATAGAAGCAAAGTAGGGCAAACAATTTCCCCGGCTTTCGGCACCGCGAAATGTCCACGAATTTGCAGCAGACGCAGTTTCGCATGACGCCCGGTTTATGTTTTCTACCGAAAGAATTAATAGTTCCGACTGTTTCCACGTCAGCGATCAGGGAGCATACAAATAACGCGCCCTAGTTTGCTTTTATGTTTGGCAAGGAGATAAAAATTTTTTGGCGTAACCGCAACATAAGAGGGCAGTACAAGTTTCCCCATGACAAAGAGAACCCAGTGAATTGTATTTGTCCACGCACCTCCTCGTAAGCTGCTGGGTCACATGACTGAACTAAAGAGAATAATAGCAAAGAAAAATGACTATTTTGTTCATTACAGCGTAGATTGAAGTCGAGCTTGACGAATGGGTGAATCGGTAACATCGGTGTGCTCCGCGGCTATCAGGCGTAGCGCTTTGCTGCTGTTATGTGTCACACATGCGATGGTCGCCACCGTCTTTTTCTGTGATGACGCCATAAATTTGTAACATAGCAGCAGACGATAGCGTGGCGGCGTGGGAAGGCGATAACGCAACAAAGCTTGCATTGAGGCCGAGAGCTAAATTATGTTACTAAAAGTGATTGAAAGAAATAAATAAATACGGTAAAAAAATTGTGTATTCTTCTTTAGCTTCATATCCGCCTTTCAGTCATTCTTGGATCAACGTTACTCGATTGCCTTCTGGGGTTCACGCCAATTTTGACCTGCAAAAATGTCTTTTTTTGTCAGCCTCAGCTACCGTCCTAATTTTTATAGTACATGCGAAGTGTTTTTATATCTTTCTTGCGCAATATTTCATACCTTGATTGCGATCTTTTTGAGTGAATCGCCAAACTACACTGCATGTCGTCATAGCTATAGTTGCAGCATTTCACTGATTGATTACGTCGTGCTAGCACAAAAAACACATGACGAATTGCCGGCAATTTGTGCAGTCGAGGTATAGTGCCTGGAATATACTGGCTAGTGTGCTGGGGTGGTCGCGCAGCAGCCCTTGACGGTGATGACTGGTGGCGGCGCCCACTTGGGGCGGTGATGTGCGAGAGGGTGCATCTGCGGGCCGTCCGCGCAGAGTTCCACGCAGTCCCCAAGCGCTGCGAAGCTTCAAGTTAGCGGAGTAGCGCGAAGCGAGCGTTTTCTCTTTCCGTGTATTTGGAGGGTGAGGAGGAAAACCAGTAGACTTATTCATACCAAATAGGAGCGCTGTGAGTGTAGTTGTCGGTCTATTGATTGATTGATTGTGGGGTTTAACGCGCCGACGCAACGCAGGCGATGAGGCGCGCCGTAGTGGAGGGCTCCGGATTAATTTTGACCACCTGGGGATCTTTATCGTGCGCCGAAATCTCGTACACACGGGCGTTTTTGCTTTTCGCCTCCATCAGAAAAGCGGCCGCCGCGGCCGGGAATCGAACCCGCGACCTCGTGCTCAGCAGCGCAACGCCTTAGCCACTGAGCCACCGCGGCGGGTTAGTTGTCGGTCTAGGACCACAAAAGACCTTTCTGCCGCCTTCTCCCTCTAGATGAGTAGAGCCTGACGGTCAGGATTTGAGCGGTCCAGCTCTCGCTCCCACTGCTCTAAAGTTGAATTTCGTATTCTATCTATATTCGTATTGTGTTGGGAAGCCCCCACCACGTTGTATAAGGTTGAGAGCTCTCCACAGTGAGGGTAAGTGGATGTATACATTCTAGGAAATATAGCGTGGAGCCTAGCAGGGTGCGGAAAAGTATTGGTCTGTAGCTTCCTAAGTGGGGTTTCTTTCTCTTTCGTGAGGGATTTATGGCCTGGCGGGTGTATCTGCCAGGAAAGCCCATAAAATTGGGTAATATCTGTGTACGTCACTAACGGCTGCTCAACCCTTTGCTGATCTTCTTGTGGAGCCCGGCCGGGTAATTCTCGGGCACTCGTGTGAGCGATTAAATTTCCATGAAGTTTGGAGTGGGCAGGTGTCCAGATGATAGTCACATTTCCCGTAGGAGGGTTTTGCTGGAGGATTTGAAGGGTGGTTTTAGAAATTCGTCCATTTATATAATTCCTGCATGCTCCCTGTGAGTCTGAGATGACAGTCAAGGCTTCAGCTTGAGTGATGGCAAGCGCAATGGCTGTTTCTTCAGCTTGCAGTGTATTGGTTCGTTTAGGTGTCAGGCTCGTATGTGTTCGCGCCCTGTTGGTGACCACTACCGTCATAGCGTGCTCTCGGGCGTAGTGTGCCGCGTATGTGTAGACCACCCTGCTTTTTTGCGCATATTTCCTCTCTACATTTTCGGCTCTGGCTGTTCTTCGGCCCTCATGGTGCTGAGGGTGCATATTTCTAGATAGAGGGGAAACTTTGATGTTTTATTTTATTTATTCGGGAATATCTTCCATTGCAGGCCCGTAATTCTCTACTGAATATCCGTGACGGCGCAAAATGTGACGGCCAGTTGAAGTGGTGGCGAATCGTTGCAGCTGAGCGGTCAGGTGGGTTTCTACGAGCTCGGCTATTGTGTTGTGGAGTCCAAGCCCAAGCAGTTTCTCGGTCGATGTGCATATTGGTAGTCCGTGGGCTTGTTTGTAGGCCTTCCTGATTAGTGCGTCCAACTTATTGTGTTCAGAAGTTTTGCGTAGGGCATATGGAGCGATGTAGACAATTCTGGATACAACGAAAGCTTGTACAAGGCGAATCGTGTCTTGTTCTTTCATTCCGTGCTTCTTGTTTGTGATATGGCGTAGCATGCGGGTGATTTGACTGATTGAAGAGTCGAGTTTGCGGATCACCAGAGAGTTAGAACAGTCTCCTTGAAGGATCATGCCCAATATTTTGATGGAGGTTGAGGGTTTGATGAGGACTCCATCTAATTTTATTTCTATGGTTGTCTTAGTGTCATCCTTGAGTAGAGATCACTTCTACGCCAGCAGGAGTTCTGACTTCTGAGGGGCGCATTTGAGGCTACTGTTTGCTGCGTAGGTTCGGACAACGTGTGCAGCCTGTAGTAATTTGTATTGCATTTCGCCTTCTGAACCTTACCCTGTCCAGATCATGATGTCCTCAGCATATATCCCGTGGTGCAGACCTGGACTTTGATCCAGTTGCCTTGGAAGGTTGATGAGGGCAATATTGAAGAGGATGGGGGAAAGCACGGCCCCCTACGGAGTGCCCTTGCATCCAATCGTGATAGATTGAGAGCTTACGTCCCCAACTATGATGACTACCACACCACCCTTTAAGAAGTCTTCAATGTATGCGTACATTTGTTCTATGCAGCCAAGGTTATTAAGGTTTTAGATGATGACTTCTTGCTTGACGTTATCAATGCCCCGAGGGCCAAAATAGCCTTCGGTGTAACTTTGTTGGCTTTGCTCAGAACATCTTTAATTTGAAGGAGAATGTCTTGAGTTGAATGATGTGGCTGGAAGTCGAACATTGTGTGTGGCATGCGTTTGGATTGTTCAATGTAGCCCTGTGGTCTGTTAAGAGCAACATGCTCCGTGAGCTTTCCAATACATGAAATAAGAGAAATTGGTCTCAGATTTCCTATGCTTGGGTCTTTCCCCGGCTTTGGGATAGGCCTGACTTCGGCTTGTTTCCATGTTGAGGGTATGGCACCTCTCTCCCAACAATCCTTCAAGTATCCCGTGAGTGCACAGATTGAGTTGTCATCAAGACTTGACAGAGCTCTGTTTGTGAATCGGTCCATTCCTGGTGATATGTTCTTCCGGATTTTGGCAAGTGCTGCCCTAACCTCTGCCTCGGTGATTGGGCGATCGAGGTGAGCGTTGGGGGAACCATTGTACCGGGGCGGGTGGAAAGGAGGTGAACTGGGTATGTAGCGGGATTCGAGAGCATGAAGCCAATCATCTGTGGTTCCGGAAAATTGATGAATAATTGCCAGCAATGTTTTACTAGTTTCTTCTTTGCTTTTTGTCGGGTCGGTGAGTTATCCGAGGAGACTCCAGGTTTTGGATGTGGTTAGAGTGACTCGGAGCTGAGCACATTTTCCAAGCCAGTTCTGCTGGCAGAGCTTCGTTGTGTGGGCTTCTGCCTCCGTCAGTTTTGCAATTCGGAGCTTAAGCTTCGCGTTGTATTTTTGTATCCTCCATCGCCTAGTGAGGGTAAGCCGAGCTTCCACCAAATCAAAGAGATGGCTGTCTATGGCTGCTGTCTGGGTTGTGGTTTGGAGTAATCTGGTGTGGTTCTTAATTTCTTCTCATAATTTCTGTGCCCAATTTTCGATGTGTCTAAAAAGGTCCTTCGGAGTTTGTGGCCGGCTTTCCCTTAAATTATGCCAATCTGTGGTTTGGAGGACTCTGGTGTGGTTCGTAATGTCTTCTCATAATTTCTGTGCCCAATTTTCGATGTGTCTGATGGGGTCCTTGGGAGTTTGTGGCTGGCTTTCCCTTAAATTAATCCAATCTGTGATTCGAGCTTCACTGAGATGCCTTCTGTAGAGGGTTTTCTGAAGCTCAGTCTCGATAATCATGTGGCCACTGCCAAGGTTGTCCTCCAGATTGTGCGAGGAGTTGTGGGGGCAGGGGGGAGCGTTTTTAACTAGAGTGAGGTCGGGGCAGGTATCCCGTGAGAAGTTGTTTGCAACTGTTGTGGGGTCGGTGGGATTAGTGAGTAGCGTCAGGTTCACTTCACCCATACAGTCTGCGACTTCCATTCCTCGCTTATTAAAGTAGGAGCGCCCCCAGGCAGGATCAGCTGCATTGAGGTCTCCTATTATAAGAAGGGGCTTGTGCCCGCTTTCATAATCACCTGGTGGAAGAGATGCGACACCGGCTCTTTTATTCTTCGGGCGATAGTAAACATTGAGAACGAAAGTGCTGCGCTATTTGCCGTGTTTCTGGGTGATTAGTTCCGTAAACGTGTTATCGGGCTCACTTGCAGTGAGAATGTGTTGGACGGCTATAATGTCCTTTCTGACGAGGATGCAGACACCTCGACCTTCTTGCGTGGTGTGTGTATTGTAGCCAGGAAGCTTGGCAGTGGCGTTGGTTTTCTGTAGGGCAATAATATCTGGGTGTGATCTATAAAGCCAGTGTATTGATGCAGAAGTCCTTGCTTTTGCTTGTATCTTCTACAATGCTAATTCCAGATGCGGAAGGTGGGGGGGTTGCGTGTCCTGGGGCGAGCCATTGTTGACGGTGGACGGTTAGTTCTATCTGGGTTGCGTCGGTGGATCCTGGGCGTTGATAGGGTTTTTCACTTCTGGCAAGACGGCCGAGGATTAGAGTGCACGCATTTTGTTAACCCCAATGTAGATAAATGTGTGGCGTAAATTTCGCCGTCTCCTCCCGCTATATTGAGTTACTGCCGCCAATTACGGATTTTTGTGCAAATGCAGTGTGTTACACGGTCCCGGGTGTGTATGTCTGGGGGGGCACTTGTCAGCGCGGTTTTGTGTATTGAGGGCCTTGTTTCATGGCCAATTGGGCTGGAAGCTCTTCGAGGACTTCTCATGCCTTCTGGCTGCGTTCTTGTGGATGTAACGCATCCAGGCCCACCTTCGCTTGCTAGTTCCGCGTGTACACGCTTTATGTGTGTGAGTAATATATATCACTTCAATAATTGCAGCAAGCTCGTTCGAATGTCGTACAGTAAGGATTTTTTTGTATTAATAATAAAATAACCGCGTTGACCTCGACTCGCCGGTATTGACGAGTCGTATCGTCCTTGCGAATTTGTGCGTCCTTGCGAATTGTGTGAGTGCCACATATCAACACTGAAATGAGAAATAACACTTGTTATATTGTATGCATATGTGTGTGTTGTGTACTGCTTCTTGTAATTTATACAATATAAAGAGTTACCGAGGAGATTTGTAAAGCCATCTTTTGACGGCTGTAGTCTGCGTCATCGCATCATTTAAAATATATATATATTTTTGAGCGTGGCCTATTCTGCCGTTAGTACTGACTTTGGAGACAAATTTCTTTCTTTTACTACTTCAAAAAAAGGCGACGTGCTGGCACTTTTGATAACGTTTTTAATGGCAGTATGGCCCCGCATGCCCTTGTACTTCCCGTATCCTTACAGAGATAGGCTAAGAGACGGCAATAAAAAAAAAACACTATTTCAGAAACACCCTTATAAGTGACCCTTTAAATAGTATCGCCGTGCGCCGTCTTGCTTCTGCAAATATGCACGTCAATTTCTTTGGGAGTCGACGCCCCATATACTGGGTATGAGCTGTGACTTGTATGAGACGTCCCACAAGCTGCCCCTCCCCCCAAAGAAAACCTGTAGCCGCCCCTAGACCTAACTGATAAATTATCAGGCACAACCAACAAAACACGCGGCTGTACTAGACAATGTCCCTTTTATTTAAGTTCGGAGACGCGGATACCTGCTTTGCTATGGCCAGTTGGCTATATAATAGGCGGGTTTATCTGGAGCGTTAACAGCGAATTTTGGTGAATAAAAAAGGGTACTATTCTCCTCCTCCTCATGTTTATCTACATATATATATATATATATATATATATATATATATATATATATATATATATATATACATATCAAGGTTGCAGTCGTCATTGCCAGTGCTATTCGGCTTTTTTCGAAATATTTAATAGGGCCGAATGACGTGTGCTTGTCACGTTTCTTTGATTCATTGATAAATAAGCGAAAATATAAGTCGAGAAAAAATCCGCCGTTTTTCCGGGAGCGGGACCCGAACCCACATCTCCGCATAACCGGTGCGGTGCGTTAAGCAATTACGCTATCCCGCAGCGGCTTCTCTCTCGACTTTTAAAGCGGGGGTTTATATTTACAAGAGCTCTGAGGCCGGTCAACTAGCGCCGCCCCTCGACTACCGCGGGAGACGTAGAACGTCTTCTTTCCCAGCGGCCGCCACGTAGAACGTGGTCGGAGGTCGGGGTTAGCAATTGGCATATCCGAACTGCTGGAGCCAGTGCCTCGTAATGCATGTAGCAGAACAGAGAGATACGGGACGAGGGACTCGGTAAAGATACATATCAAGGTTGCAGTCGTCATTGCCAGTGCTATTCGGCTTTTTTCGAAATATTTAATAGGGCCGAATGACGTGTGCTTGTCACGTTTCTTTGATTCATTGATAAATAAGCGAAAATATAAGTCGAGAAAAAATCCGCCGTTTTTCCCGCTCCCGGAAAAACGGCGGATTTTTTCCCGGAAAAACGGCGGCTGCAAGTTCAGACAATGGGGGAAACTGGGCAACCGCGGTTTGAAAAGAAAGGGAAGAGCACACCCATCTTCGCTTCCCCCCGAACCAGTCTCAGCAGTCACTGAATACCTCAGTGTATACTCTTACCTTTCTTTTCAAACCGCGGTTGTCCAGTTTCCCCCATTGTCTGAACTTGCAGCCCGCGCGGCATACGTTGACCCGTCATGGTGCAACCTTGAACGCTGCTTTGTTAACACGACCCCTTTTTCTCTCTCTCGCTCCCCCCCCCCCCTTTTATTTTTCTTGTTTGTTTGTTGATGTTGTAACATAGGCGTAGCCTGACTGTATGCACACTCCCCATTTCCGAAACATTTTCCGCTCTTTCTCACAGTTTTATGCAAACCTATATAAGAAATGTGTTCAAAATGCTTGTGATCTATTCATGTTTGTGATCTCTTTGTGATCTATCCATGTTTAACCTTTTGTGACCCTACCTATTTCCTGTTAAATTGCTAGCTTCTGTGAAATGCTCTTTTGAGCCCCCTATCTATTCTCTTGACCAGCGGGGGGCACACCCATCTTCGCTTCCCCCCGAACCAGTCTCAGCAGTCACTGCATACCTCAGTGTATACTCTTCCCTTTCTTTTCAAACCGCAGTTGTCCAGTTTCCCCCATTGTCTGAACTTGCAGCCCGCGCGGCATACGTTGACCCGTCATGGTGCAACCTTGAACGCTGCATTATTAACACGACCCCTTTTTCTCTCTCTCGCTCCCCCCCCTTTTTTATTTTTTATTTTTCTTGTTTGTTTGTTGATGTTGTAACATAGGCGTAGCCTGACTGTATGCACACTCCCCATTTCCGAAACATTTTCCGCTCTTTCTCACAGTTTTATGCAAACCTATATAAGAAATGTGTTCAAAATGTTTGTGACAGCAAAATCATGTAACTTTACTCTGATGAAGGCAAGTCCCGTTGCCGCTACGTAAGTAAACATTGTTTGTTATTGTTCTTGCTGTGTATCCGACTCTTTACTTATACTATATATATATATATATATATATATATATATATATATATAATATGGCAGCCGGCGCACATTCATTTAAGCTGCTGGAGCGTGGGGACTGTGCACCCAGCTTGAGGAGCGCGATTATTGTTAAGTGCGGTATCGTTTACATTCATTTCTACTCCAATACACAGCGTACCTTGTTTGAATCTCCAGCTGACAATCACTACATGTTCAAATGCTTTCAGACTTTTACATACTTTAACAGTAGATTGCGCAAACCCCGGCATAGCGTAAGCAACCATGGATTGCCGAGATAAACATGAGGCTTCTTAGAGCCGACTAGATGCGCACTGTCTGCCCTAAGCACCTAGGACCTCAAAATCGGCGCGATATTACCGACTCGATGCAACAATCGACATGGTATGACAGCTCTGAAAGCACGAGCACAGCAGAGACACGATATCCTTGAGCTAAATTCTGCTGTGAAACCTTCTTCGTCGTGATAGTATCTCCTGTAAGCTCTCCCAGCTCGCTTGAGCGCTTACACCGAAGTCGCCTCACAGTGTGCTGTTATTAAAAATTGGAACTGCTTTTCCCCAGCTACAAGGAGCCTGCAGGCACTGGGCATTGCAAAAATTATCCGTCTAGTCTGGCTGGCATGTATGTTTCCCTATGAGCCTGGGCAGTTTATTTCATATGCGAGCGTATGCGTGCAACGGAGGCTGCTCTTCTGTGGCGGGCATGGCGAAACTTCTAATTCGTGAAAAGTTAAAATGTTCTTTCCCAGATGTTTATGTTGTTGTTTGAGTTTTTTTTGTGCTTGTGGGTAATGAATTTCACTGGCGAAGGTTAGGGTTGCCACCTGACAGGTTTTGGACCGGCCCGACCGGTTTTTCAGACAGTGGGCCGGTTGCCGGTTTGTAAGCGAAACCGGCCGACTTTGGCCGGTTTCTTGGCTATTGTTCTGCGGTTATAAATTTTTGGCCTTTTTAAAGCGTAAATACATGTACTAGAACAACCAATGTGTGTCGACAAGCTGCGCAAAGAAACAGGAGCAGAGGCAATGTGGTGCCGAGCATGAATCCCGAGATAAAAGGGGACCAAATGGAGGAAAAGCACAACGGAATGCCGCCAGCAAGTGCGGTTACTCTTTAGAGCAGCACATTCACAGCAATAGCCAAAACCTCAATCGCTTTCAGTGGAAATGGTATGTTGCTTTCTCTGTAGGGAAAAGCTACTGGAAATGGCATTTCATGTCTATAAAAAATGTGGCATCTTTCTTTCAACACAAATTTAACCATCTCCTCCACGTGACCCCCCCCCCCCCTAATCTGAATTGCCGGTTTTGTCTTCGGGGAAAGGTGCCAACCCTAGCGAAGGTCATTCAGCAAGCTGAAATAGATCAAACTCGCTTTAATCAGTGATAACTACAGCTGCCTCAGCGATTTGTCGTAGCGCAGCGTGGGGACGGACATTCTTAAAAGCGTCAATGGTCAGGATATAATTTACAAACTAGCGAGAGAAACGGAAACGCTTGTAGAAATGTGCAGAACGTTTTATCATTTCTTAAAGTACGAATACAAACAGAAAGCATGCTAATACGTACACATGCCGCATTTCAAGGTTGGATATCGGGAAAACACGCGTAAGGTAGAGATTATTTTGTTTTTTCATTTATTAATTTAACCACAATAGAGCTGTATGCAACATGAATGGGGTTTTTCTGTTATAAATGTAGATATTGCTTCAAAAATTTAAATGTGTTCCCTGTCTAAAAGTTAACTATGTTTTATTATTAACATATTTTTTTGAGAGTTCGGTATCGATCTCATTTTCTGTAAGCGCAACTTTTTCTAAAAGATTTAGCTACCCGCAGGTTGGGCATGTTTTATTGATAAACCATTCAAATTAAATTTTGCCCTCAGGCGGCCTTAGGAAAGCTTAAATTTGCGTTTCTAGATGAAATCACAAAATAGCCAGACGAATGGTTGCTTATTTACTGTAAAGATTGGTGAACATTTCGTAAAAAAGGAATACTTGTTTACTTCGGAAGTGCTCACACGCCGCCGACTAAAACATGGGCTGCCGAATACAACCCGCGACAGAGGAGCTTGGCGGATTTCAAGCGGGTGTCGCTATTCGCACGTCACGGGGGAACAATTTTTATTTTTAGTTCGCACGCCACGTAGGAAAAATATTTATTTTTATTTCGCATGCCGTTTGCCAACCAAAAATAAATATAGTTCCCACGCCTTCGAGCCTTCGCCTGCTTCGCGACCAGAGCGGTATTGCGCGGTTCCTTTCGAATCATGCTCCTGTCTGCTGGCATACCTTAAGCTTTATCAAGCTACCCGCATAGCTGTTGAATAATTTGTGGTAGGAAGTAGCTCAGTAGTTTGTTAGTTTCAGCGATAAATTTGATAAACATGAAAACCAACATATGATGTATCCGCGGGGCCACATTTCGACTTGTTCTTAGGTGAATACTTGAATTGAGTTTCGGGAAGTTCAGTGTCGAAGCTGACAATATTTTAAAGGCACAGTTAGGTATGATTAAACACAAGAAACTTGGGAATGTGGAAGAGGGATGAACATTTTGTGGTTTTGGTGTCAGCTTGCTATATCCACATATGTAGTGTGTTGATAGGAATAATCTTTAGTAGTACAGTTTAAATTTGGCTAGTTTTTTTCGTAAAGGATGCACCGTTGTCGTCTCCTTGCGTTCAATATTAGAGAACCAACTGGAGCTAACGTATTTCAATATTTATGCATGTAACGCAAAGGAGCACTACATTTCTGATGTCTACAGAGGGATTGGTAACTTGTAAACTAGCAAGAAAGGTGGACCGCTCCTGCACCACATTTTATCATAACCAGTATTAACGACGGCGACAACAGAGTGTATATTGTTTTCAGCAGCAGAAAACAAACAGGCTCGCGAAGTGGTATTTCTTTTTGTCTCTGTTAAAATGTTTGAAATTTAGAGGAGTCATCTCCTTGCAGCTAATCACATGCACACAATTAGGTTGGGTCCTCTAGTGGTCTTACCCAATTTGCATGTATTGGAAGTGCCTGGCAATACTGCACTTCAGCGCATATTTTTTTTTGGCTTTTGCTACGTGCACTTTTATGATAAGATGGTGAGGCAGAAAGTGCTGCAACAAATCCAGTATAGTTACGACGTTAGGCCCCAGTTTTGTACATGATGCTGCCCGTCGCACAACCTTCCATGGGTCTTCTAGGCGGCACTATGGAAGGGCAGTGGCACAGGGTTCAAGCAGCCAGATCTCGTTGTGGTAACCTACACATCACATCTGTCATTAGCGGTTGACCCAATTACCCCGTGCCTATCAAACCAGTCAAGATTTGGCCCTTCCGCAATCTTTCAATTCATGATTATTCTTAATTGACGACGTTGACCAGCCGTACTGCACTGCCACTACCTTGTCAACCGTGGACAACTGCATCACCCAAACTCTTCCAAGCCTTATTTTCTCCTTTACGACAATGGGTGCACCCAAATCTCGGAAGGCTTCACCTTTCTATCGTAGCATTCTTTTGGTTATATAGCCCAATTACTTTTCTATTCCTCATTCCCAAGTTTGCACCTTGTGTTTTAACCTCCTCATTGTTTGCAGAAAGCTATCCAATTCTCAAAATTTTCTCTAATCATAATTTTTTTGCGTTATGATTTGAAAAGATGGGTTTCAGGCTTGACTTAACAAGAAAGATATGAAGAAGCTGCTATGAAGGGAAGATCTACCTCGATGCCTGCAGGACACCATACAAAAAGGGAGCAGTAGGTTTTCATTGCTTATGCGTAGTCCCTCACAAGCATTACCCAGTTCCTCATCGTGATTAGATATTCACAAGCATTACCCTGTGCATCGTCATGAGCATTGTCGCTCTTGTAATTGTCTCAATCTATTGTGCAGTCACACAGGAGGTCAGACTCACTCTCGGAGACAAATTCGAGGTGTTAAGCAGACGTTGCTGCCCGAATTATTGCAAAAAAGTTCGTTTTTTTAGAGACAACGCCACCACTATCATTCCTCATGTGTGACACCGTTATGATGTTATGTTTGCCAAACAGGTTTTTGCCAAAGTTCTGAAGAACCCTTGGTGTTAAAAATGGGCATAGAACCGATTACTGACCATATCACACCTTTGGTACAGACAAGCACAGCATTGGCCTCAACAAATGTGGCGTGTGATTAACTTCACTAGTCCAAGTTCCAATGGCGAGTACAGCTTCCGCTGGAGAAGTCATGAAAACAACAAAAGTTTTTTTCCTGACTTCTGTTAAGTTATTTCAAATAACTGCTTCTATTACAGAAGGGTATGCTGACGGGCCAGTTGGTACATTGTTAAACTAAGAAAAACAGCGCAAACGACGGGACGAAAAAAGGTAAGACTAAACACAGCGCCTGTGTTTAGTCTTACCTTTCTTCGTCCCGTCGTTCGCGCTGCTTCTATTACCCATTTCAGAAGCTGCATGCAGCACTGTGGATGCTATATTGTTGTCAACAGTTTGCCCACTGAGGGCATCTAACTCGCCGGGAAGGAATGCGACAATACGCGGCGGGGCTTTGTGGGTACACCTGCCCAAAGGGGAGAGAGAAATGTCCTTTCAAGGCGCCCTTCATTAGGAATTAGGCGTACTCAGGGGGTGGTTTGTTGAGAACAATGTAGCCTCTTCAGTGCTGCATGCAGCTTGGGAAATAAACTATCGCGACAACTGAAAGATGGCTACCACTTTTATAGTTCCGGCAATCTTGCTCAAAAAAGTGTCCATTAGCAATTTTTACCCTTCTGCAATGACCAAAGCATAGTTGGTCGTGGTCTAAAGACAGCATCAATGTTTAAAGACTGGCTACTTTTGGCGTACTTTGAAGAGAAGACATACTAGCCAAAAAACACTTTAATACGGAATTATGCAATTAATTATGGAATTACCTATATCCGTTGCATACTGTTTGGTAAACAACGCCCGTGTGTACAAGATTTCGGCGCACGTTAAAGATCCCAAGGTGGTAAAAGTTCATCCGTAGCCCTCCAGTAGGCGCGCCTGATTGCCTGCGTTGCGTCGGCTTGTTAAACCCTACAATCAATCAATTCGATACTGCGTTTAATGAGAACTTTCTTAGCTATTGCACATTACACCACCCAGGAAGCCAGCCTTGCGCTCCACACAGCACCATATCGCCTACTGGGACCAGTTCTTCAAGCGCCTTGCCACGGTGGAGCTGGTGAAGGAGATAGAGCTGTTCCAGGATGTAACTCGCAGTGCCAGGCGACTAATGTGGAGCTCCACAACTGCAGAGGGGTCTACGATGCCTGACGTGAGGACACTGCGGCTGATGACAGAAGTCTTGTTGCTGAATGGATAGCCTACTAGCATTGCCTGCAGATGCCCCGTCAACCGGCTTGGCAGGCAGGGATGCGCGCATTGCGCATTGGCTCAGAGGTTTACTCACACTGTGGCAAGCTCTGGTGTACCTTCAAAGCTGGCCAGAGGCCTCAAAGCAACCGGAACCCATTGGTTGTGATGTGGTTGGCCCATGTCATTTTGCCGCGTTTGGGAGCAGCGGTGTGTCTGTTTTGGAGAAAGAAAAAAAGCGTAGCAGCCAAAATATTATTTCAAAGCAATAACAATAGGCTGTGGAGAGGAAAAAGACATGTTTTGTGGTGAAATGTGGTTTAGCATAGGAAAATAACCCACAGAAACATTCTTTATGCAGTTCAACTCACTTATAACATCATCATCATCATCACCAGCCTATCTACGCCCACTGCAGGGAAAAGGCCTCTCCCATTATTCTCCAATTACCTCGGTCCTGTGCCAACTGTGACCAATTTGCCCATCTAACTTTCTGCCGCCCCCTGCAACGCTCGCCTTCTCTAGGGATCCACTCTGTTACCCTTAATGACCAGCGGTTATCTTGCCTTCGCATTACATGCCCTGCCCACGTCCATTTCTTCTTCTTTATTTCTACTAATATGTCTTTAACACCAGTTTGCTCTCTGACCCACTCCGCTCTCTTCTTTTCCCTTAATGTTACGCCTATCATTTTCCGCTCCATTGCCCGCTGAGTCGTTCTCAATTTAAGTTGAACCCTCTAGGTGAGCCTCCAAGCTTCTGCCCCGTATGTGAGTACCGGTAAGATGCAGCTGTCATACACTTTCTTCTTCAGCGACAAGGGTAGGCTGCTATTCATTATCTGAGAATGTCTGCCATATGCACCCCACCCCATTCTGATCCTTCTAATTATCTCGGCCTCATGGTTGGTATGTGGGGTCACAACTTGGCCTAAGTAGATATATTCGCTTACCACTTCCACTGCCTCGCCACCTATCTCAAACTGCTCTGCTGTCCCGAGGTTAAGCACACTAAAAGCGAAATAGCCAAACAGCCCGATTCTTTTTTCTGGCAACTTTAACTTCCCCTCGGTTGACTGGTCCGATCGTCCTTCTACGCTATCAAAAAATAGCGCGGATAGTGATTTTGTAAATGTCCGCCTTACATTTGGCTTGTCTCAACTGGTGGCTCGAGCAACCCGCATTACTGATCATTCTTCCAACATTCTCGACCTCGTTCTATCCACCCATGCTGATACCTTTTTCCTCTGTCACTTCCCTGCGTGGCCTTAGCGATCACATGTCTGTACACACAACATTTTCTTGCTACATGATTAAAAGCAAAAAAACAAAAAAGATTATCACACTATATGATAAAGGTGATTACAACCGTATAAACGACGGGCTAACAACATTATTTGATTGTTTCTCCTCTGGCTTCTCACAACGCTCTCTTGAATCAAATTGGTTGCTTTTTAAGGCAGAGTTGCAACGCTTAGTACAACTTTACATTCCTACCGTCACAATAACCGAGTGAGCGAGCTCCCCATGGTTTACTGCATCACTAAAACGTTTACATAATAAGAAAAAGCGTTTGTTTCGAGCATCCAAAAAATCTAACCGTAGTTTGACATGGGAAACCTACTATGGTGCAGCCCAAGAGTTTGACGCCCTAATGCAACAGACGAAACGCAATTTTTATTAAACTACTGTACCTTCTATGCTCCAAACCGACCCTAAGCGCTTCTGGAAAACTATAAATTCAGATCAATCTAGTTCGATAGCCCTTTGCGATGACTGTGGCTTTCCAGTTCCCAAAAATGAAGTTCCTGGTATCCTGAATGCAACTTTTAGTAAAAATGTTACGAATGAACCCTTGAACAACCTTCCTGATGTACCGGCTTTTGCGCACCCGCCAATAAACAACATCTTTTTTGAACCTCACGGAATAATAATTTATTCGATAAAAAATTCGTCATCTACAGGAATAAATGGCATTAACGCCTAGGTATTAAGAAACACCAAATACATTTGCAGCCTTTTTCTCTAGCTCATTTTTCAAGACTCTTTAAAGACCGGCTGCGTACCACGCGACTGGCGCGCAGGTAAGGTGAACCCCGTCCATAGAAACAGAAGTCGGTCATGTCTTCGTAAATACCGTCCAATTTCTATCACTACCGTTTGCTGCAAGGTAATGGAACACGTTTTATACTCACACATCGCTACATTTCTAACATCTGTGGATTTATTTCAGAGCAAACCAGCACGGCTTTTGCAAAGGTCATTCGTGTGATTCGTTCTTTTTCTGCACGGTATCCACTCAAGTCTAGATCGCAATATACCTACTGACGCAATTTTTATCGATTTTGAGAAAGCCTTTGATAAAGTTCCCCCGGCTCACCTGATACTAAAATTATCATCCCTAAACCTTCACCCGTGTGTTGTTAACTGGATCCACGGTTTTGTAACATGCCGACAGCAGTTCGTCTATGTTAATTATCATTAATCTTCATCGACACCAGTACTCTCAGGCGTACAACAAGGTACAGTCCTGGGACCTCGTGTGTTTTTCATATATATCAATGATTTGACTTCTAATATTTCCTCTGGAATTCGTCTCTTCGCAGACGATGGTGTAATTTATCGTCGGATAACTAACAGCTCTGACAACTCTGCTCTTCAAGGCGACCTTAATCGCATCCAAGATTGCTGTAACACTTGGGTTAGATCTATAAACGTATCTAAAACAAAGCTAATATCCTTTCAGCGTCGCCACAATCACGTCTTATCAAATTATACTCTTAACAATCAATGTATCCAAACTTCTGATTCGTTAAAACACCTTGGTGTGCATATTTCATTTGATTTTACTTAGCCCGCTCACATCAACAGCGTTGCCAATTCTGCTAACCGGCTGCTTGGGTATCTTCGCCGTAATCTTGCCCTCACATCTCCTACTGTGAAACTTCTTGCCTACAAATCTTTTGTCCGACCCAAGCTTGAATATGCTAATGACATTTGCAACACTTAACAAATTAACCTCATTAATGTTCTGGAATCCGTCCAAAATCGCGCACCAAGATTTATACTTTCCAAGTACTCCCGTGGTTCAAGTATCTCCGCCATGAAAACCCGACTTAACCTTTCCACACTAGTATCCCGCCGCAAAATTGCACGACTTTGTGTTTATCACAAAATTTTCCATTCTTTGCCCATTGATGATCAGCGCATCAGAAGAGCGCATCGCATTTCACGCACCACCCATCCTAACGCAGTGTATCCCAAGTATGCACGCACCACTACTTTTCAGCAATCTTTTTTCTGCGCACTGTGCGAGACTGGAATGACCGGCCTCCGAAACCGCCCTTATCATCGATTTCCAGTGTTTTAGGCAAACCATTGAAACACGCCCATGATGTTTTACGATGTCACCCCATGCCGTGTGTACGCCCACCCCTCATGTAATGCCCCAAGCCGGGGCCCTTGAGGAACCAATAAATAAACAAACAAATAAATAAATAAGCCTTGCTTGCACACCTCCTGAAAACATTTTTGGTGGGGGTTCAAACACTCCTTCCTCTCCGTTCTGGTAACGTCCCTGGCTCCCACCATCAGTCATTTGCGTTGCCTCTGGACCTAACTTTACAGACAGCTGTCGTTTCATTTGGACATAACTGTACGAGACGACCCGGTTGCGTTAGAACAATTATGAGCGGATTGGTATCTCGGGAGGCCTAAAGCTCCTGGATAAGCTCACTAAGGTGAGACGCAGTTAGTGGTTGATAACTGAAGAGGTCCAAGTGCAACCAAGTGCACCGACGCACCTTTAAAAAATTTTGCCGATATGTCCGGCAAATCGCTAAGAAGGTTTGTAGGTATATCCGGCATACCTTTAGATACAGCAAAAATTTAAAGGAGTGTGCATATAGGACGCCAGTGATTACAAGCATGCACGTATTTGCAGATCAGGATGATCGTCTTGGTCCAATAACAGGGATACCCACAAGTCTGCTTTTATACGCAATGATCTTCAGTTATAATACTGCCCTCTAATTAGACATATAAAGGGTGTTGCAGCATTCAGTGTACTGCCGGAACACCCAGCAACATACAAGAAAATGGTTGCAGCATACACGAACAAATTTTTCAGCGAAACCACTACTCCCATTATCGCTCAAATTTTACACGAATGTCGCATTTGAGATTAGTTAAAAAACAGACCAGGCAACAAGACCACCTGGTTACTTCTTGGAGCCGAAAGGCACTTTTGAATTGTAAACAGGATGACGGCGAGACATCAGTACACTTAAACGCTCGAAAATTGGAATTTGTTTTTTTTTCTTTATTTAGGTCACGTTCACATAACTTGTGGAGGATGAAACACCCGGTCATGTGTGGCGTGTGCAGCCCGCTTGCCGACCGCGTCAAGCTCGCACACATGTAGTACGGCCTCACTTGCGGCAACAAGCGCGCGGAAAAAGTGATACTCTGTGGGCACGTAACACGGACGCACTTCCCCCCTCATTGATGCGAATAGCACGAATAGTACGCAGCCGTAAAACCTTCGCGGGACATATTCGTTCAGAAACGGTACCGTTCATCGTAGTCACAAATTGAAGCGCCAAACTGAAACATATTACTCCCTCTGAGCACTGCCTGAGTGTATCACAAGTGGCGTCGTTTCAATCTAGTCACAAAGGTGCCGATAACAATTACCTTATACCAACTGATAATTACACGTTGTGGGGCAAGCCAACTACAAATAATTATCGTTTTCTTTTCACGTAGCAGTCCAAACTTGAGGCCTTGAACACAAGGCGATGGCGAGGCGGCGTGAGTTATCCTCTCCAGCTAAGTTGCGTGCGAACTTGAAATAAAAAAATGTTGCCACGCAGCGTGCGAACAAAAAATAAAAATTGTTCCCACGCGATGTGCGAATAGAGACACCCAATTCATACATTATGATGATGATGATGATGATGCTTAGTGGCTTCCCCTTTGTAACGGGGTGGCGTTGCACAGCGTCCTTAGTCGCAACGCCACTGTACAATCACCTCACTAAAAATACAAACAAAATAAATAAAAAATATTGTCAAAATAAAAAGAAAATACATCCTTTTGGCTAGCAGCCCCCCTTACGGCCTCTGGGCGAAGTCATTGCCGGCGGGGCCCGGAGTGGCTTGAAGGAGGAAAGAAATCCTTGAGTCACGTGATGAAAACGTGACGTCATTGGACTTGTTTTTGAGCGCCTACGGAAAACGCCGAAGTAGTCACAGCATTTCCCTGCGTCCCCCCCGAGCGAACGATTTGCGCTCTCAGTGCCCAGCTTGTGAGTGTGTGTTGATTGCTACCAAATGAAGTCGCAAATGCGTGAGTACACCGTGAATGCTAGTATTTGCGAGATTTCCCTATCCGATTGAGTGTCTTACATCTTACTGCGACATTTCAAGAGTGACTTGCAGCCTGAGCTCAGCGTAGATCAGCCATGCCGGTCTCCGGCGTTTGCTGTCACAGACACAGGAGAGTGGAGAAGATGGCATCAATGCGCTTATTTCCTCAGAAAGTTCAGTAACGTCATTAGTTTATATTTGTTATATCTCTTGTGTTTATACCACTGCAGTGTGTATCTAAAGCTGCATGAATTCTTGTTTGCGTGGCCGCCTCGGCCCCCTAGCAGTCATTCACGTTCCCGATAGCATTGTGACGTTAACAATTTATGTATAACATAAATTCAAATTTAGAGTGCGCTGCATATTTGGACGAGTAACAGAGATGGTGGAGACAGAGAAGTACAGAGAAGAGTACAAAGGGCCCATCTTCCCGCGAGGGGGACTCGAGTAAATGCGTCGCATAAGGGGTGGGTGTATTGCGTTAACCTTTAGTGTTTGGGGAGTTGGTGGTAGTGAATGTGTTGTATCAGCAGCTCCTTGACGTAGTTTGAATGAGTCAAAGATATAAGGCGCCTTCGTAGCCTTTCATTTTGTGTCGGCTTTGTGGCGCAGTGGGACGAGCACCATGTACCTCGCGTTCCGCCCGCAGGGTCGTGGGATCGAAACCAGGCGCCGGTAAGTATTATATTTTTATATAGTGTAGGGGGAGGGGTGCGGACCTGTTGTTGAGAGCGAGGAGGGTAGCGTGATGCGGGAGAGGAGGAGTGGCGGAGAGGGCGCACCTGGAACGCCTGTTGCGGACGCCGAGGCATGCCGACAACGCCGGATGACATCGTGAGTTAAAGAAATGCTCTGCATTTACGAGACAAACAAACGACAAGTTGCTTTGGCGCACAAGACAAGACAAAAGACAAGTTGGCGCGCGAACCAACACCTGCTTCGTGTAGCTAACGTGCCTGAGGTTTGCCTTTTTTCAGTCCCTGTTTCTCGTCCAAGTATGCAGCACAAGCTAAATCAAAATTACGACGCTATGTCACCATACACTCCGGCAGCACTTTCAAGCGTTTCGTTGTTGTTCGTTTTGTGTAGGAGCCCATAAAAATGCTCAAGTTTGATCAAACCAGTGGCATGCACTACCCGACGCAGTCCTGGATGTGTGAGGTGCGGTGCCGCGAACGTAATTATGCGTGTGTTTGATAGCGTTATTCTTGCGAGTATGCCGTGTGCACGCATCAGCGAGCTCTTGGGGCAGTTAAGTTGCGTTGCGGGAGGTGAATGGGAAACGTCGGGAAAGGATATCGCTGTCAAATTAAAGAAAAAAAAAGCGTGAAACCGTGAGCCAAAAAACGCGGAAGAGGGAGACAAAAAGGATAGACCAAATAATGGCGACAAAATCAGATAATCCGAGGGGCTGTGAATGTTACGCGGGAATTTGCGCCCTTTATGACGAGTCACTAGGAGCAGCTGTCAGTAAAGTGCGCACTGAAGGTGAATGGAAAAAGCGGCGTATGGGACAAATAATATGTGGCAGGGCATAAAGGCACTGAAAATTTGAAAGCGCACAAATAACGCGTTCAGGAAGGAGGAACACACCACAGTCTCGTCAAAGAGTGACACCCACACTTTTTATAACGCGCCGGAAGATTTGCGCCCACTGAATTAGTTATCTTAAACAAATGCTCTCCGATATGGACGCTTAGACAGCGCCTCATCTGGCCCACATGCACGGACGTACATCACTACGGAATTCTGTAAACCATGCCAATCGTACAATGAATAAAAGGTTGCGCATGGTTAGCACTGCACTCGTTCCTCCTTTCCATGGATGATCCTTGTTATTAACAATGCGGCAGAAATTGCCAACATTTTCTTTTGCAGAAAACAACACACAGGACCATGCATTGTGTGTTTTTTTAAAGTGGGAGGTGCTGTGTGATCCAATTCCACGTCGCCATGTTTTACGCATTTTTTAAAGATGTATTATTAGCCTACCCAACTTTCAGTTGTGCTGACACAGCATTTAATCCTGTTCCTGGAGCATTTGCATAGGAGGGCTTCCAGTGGAAAAAACGACATGCGTGGACCTGGCCCCCACGATGTTGGTGCAGGGCCTGGAGGGCAAGCCTTGGCCTGCATCCTTTCTGGGTACCCATGAAAAGCAGGTGAATGTCTCCAGAAGTGGGTTGTTTTGTGGTAAACTCGAAATTACAGCAGACAGAATGCGTCTGCTCGCAGGCCACCCTGGTACTATGACAACCAAGTATGTAGCTGTGACCTAGTTACGGACGGGAAGACTTAATAAAAGATCATCTGCCAATCTTTTGAATCGACAAAGACGGGGGATGTGAAGCTTTCCAAAACCAAGTCCAACACCAAATTAACCAGCCCAGTACTGAGCACCTGTTTCTTATCGGGAAGGTCAGCTGCACTGCAGTTCTCTGTAGAGCTTTACTGATGCAGGGAATCCATGACCTTTTGTAGTGTACAACCGTTGTCGTTAGATAGAGGTGTACATTTTCTGTGTAATTTTTCACGTCCATGCAAATCGAAATTGGTTCGACTGTGCTGGAAGGGCACAATGGGATAGACGTCAGCTTCATAACATGAGGAACCCAGGTTCTGTTCAGATCATGGGAAGAATTGTAATGTTTTTTCATGATCGTCATCATCAGAAAAAGTTGGCTTTCCTGCAGTGCATTTTCGGTGGACTACAGATACATCAAGGAGAGGCTGGAAGCTTCACTTCAGTAAAGGAAACTGTGCCAAGTACAGTATGTGCGTGAAGCTCAAGCATTGTACATCAGCCAATCCAGTGAGGTGTGGTTATAGGTTAAATCCTCGTCAAGACAACAAAAACTTCAATGTGAGTCACTAAGCTTGCAAATTTGTCAAAGCTAAACATGACACTATATTGTACCAGTCTTTTATGCTCAGCTGAGGAATGCTACACAAACGGGGGCAACAACTGGCAGAAAGAACCATTAGCATGCAGTTCATGTGTCTATGTAAATATATTAAAATTGCGGATAAAAACTTTTGTGTCACATTTTTCCCATTGCAATGGCTGCCTACCAGCCAAGGAATCATAGAATGGAACATGAGGTGGTCGAACGCAGGGTAAATAAATAACTATTTCGAGCCTTGTTTATTTGTGTTAGTTTCGGCTTTCACGAAACGAACACCAAGGCGGCCGCCATCAGATAATGGCGCTCTTTATGTCCCTGTTTTGGTTGCATCATGGTCAGACTGCACGCGTGCGCTACAGTGGGCTAACACGGCCATGCTGGCCGTGGTCCCACACGCCTGGGCCACACAATATCAGTCGCAAATCTGTGACATGATACACAAGGCAGTGCAGCGTATGCCATCAGCAGCCGGTATGTTGGTTAAGTGACTCGAGCCCTGATGTCGGCAGTTTGGGGCGAACTGCATGGCGAGGCATCCCACTCGTATTGCTTATGCCAGTGTCAAAGGGGTATTTATTCTGAGCTTTCTGATGCATGAAAACATTATAATTGATTTAAAATATGTTATACTGAATGGTTGCTATTAAACTTTTTATATACCAAGAAAGCTTTTCGCATAGTTATCTCAGCTTTGATATTTCCTCTCAGTACTCCTTTAGGTAGAGCCGAATCTTGTAATGAACGTGTAATAGTAGTGCTATTCCTTAAGGTATTTTTTAGTTATTTTAAGCTGACGTTTTGAGTTTTGAGTTAAGAGAGGCTTTCACATTCTGGCCACCCATTTCTGGCCATCAGTATTTCTAAGTAGTTCTTTAAAATATTTCTTGCTTTGCACTTTCCTGAAATGTTAAGGACACCTAATTCTGAACTTAGTCGTATTCAAGGTATTACCATGCAAAGGTCAAGCAATCTCTGCCCTTGCGCTCGCCTGACAGAGGATCATCCTTACATCAGAAGGTGATTTCTTTTGCTGAATATTTGCACTTAGGACCACCACAGAACTTGCTGCCTACAGAGGAGCGCTCTCCAGACGAATGAGCCTTAGGTGTCACCGGAGTGAGAGTAAGAACTTTAAAATAGTGTTAGAAAAAAGCCCCATACAATACCTTTCTTTTTTGGAACGTGTTAGCATGTCGACCAACCTCGTGGTGATTGTAAGATGGCACTTGCTTGGAGAGGGGCGAAATCAGAAATATAGAGACGAACTAATAAGTTATCATTGCACTCCAGCTTCTGCGAAATTAAGTCCTGCAATCAGTGGCGGTCCCGGGAGGGGGGGGGGGCGAAGGGCGGGGTGAGCGGCGAAGAGGGCGATCTCTTCTCCCCTCTCGCACGCAAGGAGGTCCTCAGCTTTTTACTTTTTTTTTCTTTTTAAAGAATCGGAAATGCGGGCTCAAGCCAGCCGTTGTACCGCCTAAGGGGGTCAAAAAACGGCTCTGCTGCTAAGTGATAGTGCGCCGGCTGGTTACTCGCATACGCGAACACGCCAGCATGGTTATCACCTCCTCCGAAAAACTGGTGAAAAGAACGCAGGGGTTCTTAATTGCCCCCCAAAATTCGCTCCCTCCAAAACCAATCTCTGGGACCACTACTTGCACCAATTTACGTGCAAACAAAATTGTGTTCAACGTGTTTACAGTTTTATTTCCCAGTTTTAAAGAGACTGGTATACAAACTTTTTATGTAAGCTGGAGTTGGCCATGTTTATATTTGCATTAGGAATTTTTGTGGAAATGAGCCATTTTATTATGGATTTTATAATTTTTTTACAGCTTCAGAAATATTATTTTTTTAGAAGCAGTTTCATGTATTTCGTGTTCTATGTTTATTATTCAAGATTCCTATATGCCCCCGGGGGAATTAATGAGGGCTGTGCTACCAGAGCAGATTGAACGAAGAATAATGACATCAGAGAATTCTGCCCAGCGACTACAAGAAAAAAATACAGCAGAAACATCAGTGTCCAAGCGCATACTAAAAAATGTATCGCAAGGAACACAATAATAGCATACTGTGTTTAAGCTCTTTTTCAATTGAATGTTGAATCGGAGGCTCACAAGAAAATACGTGTAGTGTCTAACCAGTTTTTATAGGGTATTTCTTTTTTGCTTTTCAGTGACAGATGTCTCAACGAGCATTTGGATGCACAAACAACGTTGGTGCTGGGCACCTTTGATATCTCTCGTCTTCTATGGCTGTGGAACTGGGAATAAATAAAACTAAAAACTGTCTTCTTTATTTGGTATATTCCTTTTACATAGTGCCGGAACGTGAAAATAGTGGAAAATATCCAGGAATACTTAAGCAATATGGAGGACAATACAGGAGCACTTGCACGTCATGGTCGCCTGGTCTCTTATCTCTTATCTGGTATTTAGGTTGCAGGTTAAACAATGAACTGCCAGTCAGCCAGCATTCACAACCATTTCAAATTGTACTTCTCAAGCTGAAAAGTTATAATTCATTTGTCCGAGGAACATTTTAAAGATCTTCACAAGAACACAGGAATAAAGATTGAGATGATACACTGCAGGTTCACTTAAAACAACAGGTTCTAAAAATTTTGCATATTTTAATAATGGATTTCATATGTGCTCTTGAAGCCTGTAAGTTGGAAGCAATCTAATGCTTGTTCTACATCGCTTTCTACAAAGGCCTAGTGACATAGTAAGCAAGCATCTTGCATTAACAAAAATTTGTTTAGACTTAGAGCCACTACATAGGCTACGTTATCATCTACCGCCAATAAATGTGCCTTTTGGAATGCCCAGTTCTGGAAACTGTCATAAAAGGGCAATATCTCATCCTACGTTTTGTTAAGTTTAAAAGCGGTACACTGCACAAGTAAACGTGCTATTGCGATTACTGTTCTCCCCGGCCGGCACACGGACGCGCTTTTAGGAAATCTAGCATCTCTGCACGGAATTTTTCTTTGATTTTGTCATCGGTCTTGAAAGAAGCAAGAAACTTGAATGTAGAGGTAATTCAGTGTTGGAGAAATAAGGAAGAAGACGTCCTCCAAGTCTGATCATTAGTTGGTGCGGCGTAGGAGTAATATAAGGCCTGGCCACACAGAGGAGAAAGGAATGTTTACGTTTAAAAGAATAAAAGAATCAGCGCAGGACAAACTCGGGCGATACCATGGACATGGTCAGGCAGGCACGCTCCGCATTCATAAAAAAATGTCGTCAAGCAAGACACCAGTCAAAACTGAAATAATTACAAAGGAAGCGTCAGTTCCAGCCGTTTCTTGCGTCGTCTGTTGCTAGACGCCGGCACTGAGCTTCTTGCAGGAAATTCCCTAGGAGGCGACGCGCAAGGCCACAACAAGCTGCTCGCTGCAACAACAAATTCCCTAACTGTACCCAACTTTTGCCCCCATTTGACAGTGGTTTCAAGAGCCAATAAAACGTGAACTACTTTCCTCTATTTAGCCGCATGCCGACAAAGAGGCGTGTAGGAATGAAGGAGGGGTAACGTTCGCAGCGCCACAAAATGGTTCGAACCCTTTTTGTCTCACATTTGGGGGCTTCTTTGCCCTACACTACTTCCACCCATGACTTCGGCTGCTTACCCGCCTTTCTTCCATGCCCGATACGATGTTGGATACGCGTCCACGGTCGTTTGAGCCAACGTGTAAACAAACGCCGCTGGTTTGAGCGGTCAGTGTGCTCTCGCCTTAATTCACAATCCTTATCGCATTGGTGCAACTAACGTGTAACGGAAGGAAGCACCAGCCATGGCGCGTGGCGGCACGCATACGGTCTTCGGGTTCGACTGTGCCCTGGATTGTCGTCCCACGGTGTTCGTGGACGGCATCTCTTCCAACCGCGTGTGCAGTGCCTGCGGCCTCGTCCCTTCAAGGATTGCCATGCTACCATGTCGGCACGTGCTTTGCCCGTCGTGCTACTATCGCTGCATGGACAACACCGCAGGAAAGTGCGGCCTCGACGGTGAAGTCATCTGGAGCGACGGCGTAATCTGGTCCATGTTCTCCGGACATAGCATCCTTGGCCGCAAGGTAGAAAGCTTCACCCTCGTGTCTTTGCGTTCAACATGGTCACCGCTTATTTGAGGGCACTCCGCCTCTGCACTTATCTCTGCGAATTGTCACTGTCAAGTCTCGATGCCCTTTATTGCAGGAACCAGAAAGAGTCCAGCCGCTGGCTGCGGCTAAAACATGGCGTCGGGTCAGCTGCACGCTCTGGCGCGCCGGGGTTTCGTCATCGTCTTCTCCCAGTCGTGGGCACGTGCATCCTAGCCCTGTACATAGCGTACCGATACGTAGCAGTGAGAGTTCGCCTTTTCTTGTTTGGCTCGTTTTTTGGCTTGCTTCGGTTTGTTCCACTGTTCAAGCCTGTCTGTCGCGGGGGGCTGCTGGCACATTCTCGCTGAAGACCATTTTTTTTGCTGTGGATAGCGTTACATCCGGCCGTAATTATAAACATTGGTCAGGTTACATCCACAAACTGGAGCCCAGATGACGTCCACTAAGCAACTCTCCTTGAAGTGTCGACTTTTAGTAAATGGGCTATACCACTTCCACTCACTGAGCAGCCGCAGTTACTGCTCATTAATGATAACAATACGTAATTGCAGATGATCGGACGTACAGTCGCAAGAAAAAGTTTGCGGGATGTGCAGCGTGTTGCGGAGCGGCGCAAAACTGTATACTGCGCCATCTGCAGCTAGGGGGCGCCGTGTCGATGCTCAAGGAACTGCCATGCTAGGCGGGCTTTGCGCATGCCGGTCCTGTTCCCCCTCGTGCCCGCTGCATGCCTTCGATATTGGCGGCAGGCGTTGTGGCGCCACCTGACCATCGCCGTAGTTCTGCTATCACTGGTGCAACATAACACTTCGCCCCCGGGCGCCGTTTGCGGGGAGCGCAACATTGAACAAATCTTATCGTCACTGAGGCACTTCTGGTTGAGCACGAATTAAAATCCAATTTTAACCTAAGTACCAACAAACTGTCAGCCTGTAGTTACCGCAATTCCTAAGTAGGCAGTGACGCAAGTGCAAGTGGCAAGTTGCGAGTCCAAGTGGCAAGTGCTAAAGCAAGTGGTAGAGCAAGTGGCAATACATTGCACTCATATGAGTTGGAATCAATTTTACGGGCCTTCGCTATACCAGAAAACAATCTCAGAACTGTTGAGTGCAGAGCAGATACTTTAATTCGTATGCAAAGTTTTCCTATGAGTACTAGGTAGTGCACAAGCTTTTTACAGGCCGAACACACACTTACGTTTAAGTGGAAAGGAATGGGAAAAGAAAAAAATTAGAGCCCTTCCAGTCTGTGAGAGGGATGAGAACTTGAGCTGGGCGGAATCCAAGGCGGTCATGAAATAAGCAGGTTGTGGGTAAGAGGGCTGCTTACTTCCTCGTTATTCATGTGGATGGAATCAATACGGACTAATGTTTTATTCTATAGGACAAACACGGGGATGAAAGTGGCTCGCAAAACGTTGTAGTCGTCTGCGCGGCTAATTATCATACAATTTGTTCAGGGGTAGTTCCGACAAAACAAGGGTTTAATCTGTTTTGGGTCCACATACCTCCTCCTCTGAATGTAATGTATTGAAAATAGACGGGAATTCCCTATCATTTACAGCTCCCCTATAAACTAACTGTGGCAAGTAACTGTGATTCGGCATAATGATAACACCATCCTCACGGTTAATCTCAGTATGATGTTTTTACATGATACTTACAAGACAAGAAAGTTTGCTTTACCGCAATATTCACCACAATGTTTTCTTTGCCGCAATATTTATTTGGCGACGCGAATTTTTTTTACGCACCCCGTCACCTGACGCAGTTTCCGAAAGGTAGCCTAAAACACTCCTGTAAAATAAATTTACTCTTCAACCAATGCATCACGTGGAAGATTATATTTAGTCAACGTTGCGCGCCGTGGAAAATGCAACCGCGTGCGTTGCACCAGTTTTTGCACCAGTTGTTGCACCAGTTGTTGCACCAGTGATAGCAGAACGACGGCGATGGTCACGCGGCGCCACAGCGGCTGCCGCGAGTATCGAAGGCACAACATGGGAACCCGAGGGATCAGATCAGACATGCCCCGTAACTAACAAAGAACAGGCCTGCGTAAAGCGGGCCTAGCAAGCCATATCCTTGAGCCAAGACCCGGCGCCGACTGCCTGCAGATGGCGCAGCAATTCAGTTCTGCGCCGATCGGCCACACGCTTCACATCTCGCAAACTTTTGCTGGCGACTGTACCTCTGGAAATGGCTGTCTTTAGATATAACTTTAGCGATGGTTGCAGCTACGCCCTGGACGTAATGCTAGACATTTCTGGCTAGTGATATGCCCCAGCCTCATGTCCTCTTCCAAACTCGCACCGACTTTTACCCAACGAACGGAACCACTTCTGCTCACTGACTAGTCAAAGTAAATGCTAGTGATTATTGCTATGAATGTTTACAGGTAACCAGACGTACCCCGGAAAATGGCGAGGTCTGTACATAAATTCCGCGATGATTGTGGTTTCGTTCGCACGTAACGCTAAACGGTCGTGTTTTCTTTCTGTTGCGATTTCTGAACTGTTAAAACCACGGTTGTGCGTTAAATCAAATAGGTAATTCTGAACATCAATATTGCTGCGATCCTCGTGCTATAACACTTTTGTTACCATTGAGCCAAAAGAACAGTAGACGTTGAAAAAGTGTGCTGATGGCCGGATCAGTGCTGAACTGTTCGTATGGCAGAAGCGGCTTATACAATGACGCATATAGGACACATCTTTAGGTGCTATCTGTCATTTGGGGCACTCACCCATTTTCTGAAGCATCTGCAGGAGATGTACGCAGCGGAACATCTCTAAGATGTACCTGGCAGAAAGGCCAAATCTGAAGACAAAAAATGGGTAGTGCGAAATTACAGTTCGCAAGGAAGTTGGCGTATCGGCGTGCCCATGGCGCATAGCCAGCTTTGTGATGCCGGATCAGAGCCTGTGTGCCCCATTCGCGTGTGGCCTACTCAGCTCTCCCATTTGATCACATACTGTTCACATGGCCTTTCTCTCCTACATTTGCGCATCTGCATCACGGCAATGCACGATTCATTCCTCGTTTGTAGCTACTCAATTATTTAACACAGCCAGCACCATGTTTTGTCTTTATGTGTGTGTGCCATGTTTGTGTGTTGGTAGAAGGCTCGGTGTTGTTCGTTAGTGTCAAAGGGATGGAGGTAGCCAATATCTTGATATCCTGAATGTCAGCTGGGATGCTTAAGAAGCATTATATTCTGTGGTCAGCACTGTTCCTCGAAACGGCTTCTTGGAGACCTATCTTCGGACGTTGAGCCTCACAATAAAGAGTTTTAAAAAACGCTTGATCATGGATGTCGGAATTGTTTCGACCTGAAGAAAATGAAGCCATAAAGCTTAGCTGTTATTTGGTTCCATCTGACGCCTTCATTGAGATTCAAAATTGACACATCGAGCCTTTTCTTCATGTAATTCAAAAGGCGGTGCCCCAAAATATAGTAAAACTCACGATAATTCAAATAGGCGCAGTGGCCTTGATCCTCGCATTACTCAAAAAGTGTTCAATGAGTATGACCGTCATACGAAGTGAATGTGTTTGTTATCAATCTTAAGAAATTTCGTGCTTGTGAATTACAATCTCATATCTTGGTAAAGCAATTGGTTCCATGACTTTGCCTGAGTTTTGCGTTTTCCTGCTAGTCATGGCAGCGAATATATTACTTTCAATTCATATTTTTTTGAAGAGGTTGACAGAATGTCTTGGGGAGCCTAGGAATTGTGTCTGAAGCAATGAAATTGTTGCTACTTAAGACTCAGTGCTGCTACAGAACTATGGCAGCGTGAATGTTTTTTCGCAGATTCAAGAATATTTTTATTTGTTTGGGGTGTTTGTTATTTATAAGATTTATGGCTTGATCCATACAGGTGAAATTGTTTGTTCTAATAGTGAACATCGACATTAACGAGCTATGCGTTTTGCTACTTGTTGTGTATTCACGTAGCCAGTCTTACATGGTTGGCAGTGTAGTACGTGGCCCATCTTAGACAATCTCATCTTAGTGATTGTCCCAGGCTTCGAGAAATTCTTTTGGAGGCGAAATTATAATGTCAACATTACGTGGTATTCTTTCATTGCTGCAATAAAAATTTTCAGCAGTACCTAATAATTGCTCACTTATGCAGCCTTTGAGCAATAGTTCTAACACGGCACATACCGATTAAATAGTCTTTCATTTGACGTGAGTGGTGTTGCTGAAAATTGTTGTTTACTAAGCTGGCTGGGTGGCAGTCGGAGTTTAATCGGATTTCTTGCGATAATATCAGGCGACTTTGAATTCCTTTCTCCTCAAAACAGAGAAAACTTTGCAGAAGACATTGGTAGATTCATCCATTTCTGGCTTATGATTTTTTGCTTCTATGTGAAGTTGTGAATGGCTTGACCTCAAGAAATTTCATTTTTTCCCCTGGTTCTTCTGCACAGATTCTCTGCTGCAATGCTTCTATTGGCTGCAACGTTTCGGGCACAGCATTCGATGTCCTCAACCACTTCAACAAAGAGTGTAAACACCCTGTAGTAATTTGTCCACACTGTGCGCAGAGCATCAGTCCCAAAGATATCATCAACCATATTCAGCTGGAATCGTGCTCAGAGACTACCATGACCGCACGACTCACCGACAATGACACATCTGTAGTCGCAATAGCCTTAGGCGAACTCAACAAGCTTCACACCGAGGTGTCATGCCTCCAAGCTACGTTGCAAGAGGATCTTCGACAGATTGCTGATAGCATTGAAAAGTCTTTTGAAGGAGTGGTCCAACACCCGCAAGTCCTGGAGTTGATTCATGGATTAAATAACAATCTTAGAGAGAACAGGCAACACATCTGTTTAGCCATTGCTTAAGTGGCTGAGGCACAAGCTGTGGTGCAAAAAAACATCAGCGCCGTGGCGGTGCCTTTCGACCAAGCCAAAATGCTTGTTGCCAAGCTTGAGGCATTGCCTAATCATATTTTTAACCCCAGAAGACAGAGGCTTTGCAATTGCGTGACAACATCAGGAGGGATATTAGTGCTCAGTCCAAAGTGACTGCTGCTCAGAGAAAGGAAATTGTCGATAAACTGAAAGCGCCTGAGGGGATGATGGAACAGATAATCAGAATCAAACCTGCAAGTGGAGATACCTGGCAACGGTTTCTCACTGAGGTGATCAGCAAACTAAGCCTTGAACTTTTACCTTGAACTAAGCCTTGCTATTGGCAATAAGCTTAACTCTACCAACACTCTGTAATGGGAGATTGAACAGTGGTCTGAGTTTAAAAAAACAGGCACTGTTGTAGTTCATCCTTGCAGTGCGGACTACTTTTACGGATATTTCATCCTTCCTGGAGCCAAGTTGATGATAGATGGTCCTGCCTACCAGGCGCGAAAGTTATCCATTCAAAAATGCAAAGGCAAGCATGACCAGGCACTGACATCCCAATAAAGAAAAAGCTGTTCTTGTGGTTCGTTCATCCAACTGACAAGCTGATAATGGAGAGTGTTTATACAGACACAGCTATGCAGGATCTCAAAGACTACCAAAGACCCTCTCAGGTAGAGAATGGGGAACTGTGGAGCAAGAAAGGTGTGCAAGGTAAATTTTTGGAGGATGCAGGCTTTGTAAAAAGATGACCAACTCACGGTGAGGTTTGAAGTCTTGGCATAAGTTAGCTACGAACGCAAAGAATACTGATGGGTTAATTTATGTCAACAAGGTAGCTTCCAAGACAAAAGACCAACAATGTGACCAACAATGTACAAAGGAAAAGTTTGCATGCACAGTGCGTCCTAATTGGATGTAATGCTGCTTTTGACAAGTAATAGTTGCATCAAAGTAAGCTGCTTGTATCTTGAGAAGTCCTCCAGAGTCATCATTCTCGGTTGTATATGTTCTTGGGTTTCATTGAGCCAACAATAAAATGATGTGTTTCAATGCTGCCTTAGTGAAAGGGCAGAAATTTGACGCTGTACCAGACATGCTAACGTAAAATGTGAACAGGCAGCTGCCGTTGCGAAAAAAGTGTTTTTGCTTCACACTAAAGGTCATTTTTTCTGTGAAATGTATGCTTGTGCAGCAAAAGCAGTGATGCTGTCTGGTGAAGTGTATTGCAAGTGCTGGTAATTTTTCTTGCATATTGTTGCGAATGCTTTAAATACCATTTACTTTTAGGAAGTGTTAGTATGAAGGCCTTACTTCCAAAATCACATTTTCATGCTGCCGACAGTAGGGCAAACTCAGTATAGCCATAAGCGCCTCACATAAAATGGGGTATTTTTGGTGCACGGTGTCTGTGGGTACATTCTCCATTAATAAAATGTTTCACCACTGCTTCTGAAATATTCATTGTTGCGCAATATTGTCACATAGCCAAAGACTACACAGGTTTCTCCAAGGAACAATATTTTGTGCTCCACGAAGAACTCAAGGAATACTCGAGCAGTCCGTACAGGAGCAGTCACCAAAACGAAGTGCCCTGGTGAGTGTCCGCGACCCGCATGCCGAGGTGTTATCCTTGAAAGCGTTTATCTTTTGGTGTTACTCCTTCAAGAGCCATCGAATGAGATCTAAAACATTTGTGATCAAAGATGAACATTCTTTTCTAGTGGTGACACGCAATACACAGTTCCTATTAAATGAGGTAGCCTACGGGGCATAGATTGTTACGGCCACGAGGGATGCAGATAGCAGTTCTTCGCAATAGACACGAACGCAAGCTAAGTGCCTCCTTGCACAGTTATCTTGGGATATGAAAGAACCCAACAACTTGGTTATTATTTGCTCCTGGAAATCGTTTTGTGAAGTGAAGTCGAAACGTATCAAAATGAAGCCACTCGAACCAAACCAGTATTTTTTTTTCGAATCTGATTGATATACCTTATAGGGGGTATTCATATGACGTCAGAATTCAGCCAGAAAGTGCTTAGCAGGGCTGGCAACCATGGGCACGCGACCGAACGCTCGCCGGCGCCATATCTGCGGAGTACTCCGGCCGGCGCTTGCCTTGTTTATGCTTGCTCCCTCTAACCCTGTGTTCTATATCCTGTTTGCGTTTTTTATACTGTGTTTATCCGTATGTGTAGCCTATTTCTTTGATTATGAGTGTTGTGACTGCTCCTTGTTGGAGTGCATATGCGCTAGAACTGGACGCAGCGGCGAAAAAACGCTACGAACACAAAGTGTCGCTGTGTGGTGGCGTAGACCCGTACCTACTGGCGTACGACGACCTAAAATTTGGAGAATGTATGATCCCGAAAGGTAGAAGGATGTGACGTGAAGGACTATCTGGTGCACGCGACAAGTTTCGTCACCCACGAACAGTTGAAAGCACACAAGTCCATGGACGCGCACAATTACCTGACGAGCGACTTCGGGCAGACACCGCAGTTTAAGGAATTTGGCGACGATGTTATCGTGCACGGAAAGGTAAGGTTTTTTTGCGTGATGAAGGCTTTGCATTCCAGATGCGCTAAATTCAACGCCACCAGTGCAGTCCTGTGTGATGTTATGGAATCGTTTACGTTAGTTGTTCACTTCATAAAATGCACTCTGGGAGCTCAGGGCCAACGTCCGGCTTTCGTTAGCGATCGTGACGATTGATTGCAGTTTGTTAAGTATCTAGATGTAATGACGACTGCACTAAGCCTTGGCTGGAGATTGTGATGACTGATGGCAGTGGGTGTTTACTCTTAACTGTCGTCCCCACTGCGCTGATGCCAAGGTTTGGTTAGTGGCAGTTGATTGCAGCCTGGTTACCTGAGGGTTAAACGTGCCACTTTGATCGTCGGCTACAGTTTGTGGCCGAGACTGCGTGAGTGTAGTGAAACTTAGAGCGTTTTCCCAATGCAACCTGACAACCCGGCCCTCCTGACGCCGTGCATATATCTGGAAACTTCGGAAGATTGAAAGCTTCATTGCTTGTACCCCTGCCTGTCACAACTCACTTCATTTGCTTGCTTTTTGCAGGTGAACCACTCGCAAGTCCTGTAAGCTCAGCCATTGGTGCCGTGGTTGCTGGTGAACAGAGACGGCATGGTGAAGGCTGCCCACTGTACATGTATGGCAGGCCTAGGAGAAGCCTGCTCCCAGATAGCTGCAGTGCTGTTTTTTTATAAGCAGCTGCGGAGCACAGGGACAGTTAAACGTGCACCTACAGGGAGAACGCGTGGTGGCCACCTTACGTGACGAATGTCCCATCAGCCCAGATCTCTGCAATTGACTTCTCTACCCAAGCCAAGAAAAGGAAACTGGACGACCTTGGGCAGAGAGCAGCAAAAAAGAAAAAGACAGCTCAGATTGCAAAGCCCACACGACAGGAATGGGCCAGCTTTCTGGAAAACATTAAGAAAACAAACGTGGAGCCATCCGCTCTTTCTATAAAAGGGCTACTCGCAAGACTTCATCCAATTAGAAGTGAAGCACTCAACAGCTCTCTTCACCAGCTTAACAAGAAATGCACCCCCAAGCAATGTGATGGCACAATGTAAAATGCTTGCAAAGGCATTCAAGACTGAGGAAAAGGTAAAGTACAGTGCCTATTTCAAGAGAGAAAGATTGCAAGTGGAACTCCGTTTTACTTCCCTTGAATACGTTTGTCTATGTCTTTTTTTGATGGAGGTTTGCGAGAAGATCGAGAGAAACACGAAGCAGCAGTGCGGGACACCGTTGTGGTTTGCCTTTCGGGCAGGCAGAGTTACTACCTCAACAGCGCATGCAGCATGCCACTGTTTTGCCCATCATTCAGCCCGTTGAAGCGCATGTGCTATCCCGATTAACACTTTTTTTCTTGTCCTGCAACTGAATGGAAAAAGTCTAAGGAAAAGTCGCAAGGGAAGCATATATTGCTGAAGCCTCCAAAAGGCACGTTGACTTCCAGTGTGAACAATCTGAGCTGCATATTTCTTCCACCCATCCTTTTCTGGCAGCAAGCCCAGATGGTCTGGTGTCGTGTGCTTGTTGCAGTGACGGGATTGTGGAGGTTAAGTGCCCTTTTAAGGCACAGTCTGTAGAGGAGGTATGCCAGCGAAAGAAAAGCTGCCTAGAGCGGTGCCCTGATGGCATTCTAAGACTAAAAAGAAGGCATGCATATTTTTGTCAGGTGCAAGTTCAGCTTTTCGTATGCCAGCGTAATTACTGCGACTTTGTGCTGTGGACGCTGTTGAATTTTCATCTCGAGCGCATTTTCATAGATCCTAGTTTTTGCTCAGAGACTGTGGAGAAGTGTAAGAAGTTTTTGGAAAGTGTCCTTTTCCCAGAATTGTTATTTCGGCACTGGACGTCACGTCCACAAGAGGGGAGTGGCAGCAACGTTGACGGAGAGCTACAACCGCAGTATTGCTATTGTTGTCGCGGGGAGTTTGGAGATATGGTTGAGTGTAGTGGAAGAAACTGCCAAGGAAAGTGGTTCCACTTTGCGTGTGCTAACCTCAAACGAGCACTAAAGGCTAGAGCCTGGTTTTGCAAGAATTGCAAACCACAGAAGGCCCAGAGGTAAACATCGTCGTTACACGCCTGTGAATGCGCAAGTGTTAAGTCTCAGCCTTCACAACACTGCCGAAGAACTTATCGAGGCCCACTCACAAGCCACAAACTGCGATTAGGCTTCTCCACTGCGGGGCGACTACTGTTGGCTACATATAAATGGCAGGCTAAGAAGAAACAGCAACCGCAGATGCTTCCACCAGAAATCAGAAAGAATGTCTACGTCGCCAACCTCCCAAAGAATATGCACCCAGACCATCATGAGGGGAGGAGAAAAGCCAGAGCAGCGGCCCTTGACAAGCGGTATTCCAAAGACTCAGCAGTGTACACAGATGCCGCCCCATACCAGCGTTACCGAGGAGGAGCGGTTGGAGTGGTCACCCCGGAGTGTGCTTTTTGCGGCAATTCAGGCACCCTCTACCACATCGTCTGGGAGTGCGACCGAAACCCCGACCTTCCCTTCATTCCCAACCCTTCCCGTGAGCAGTGGGAGAGCATGTCGTCCAGCTCGAGCCTCGATCACCAGATGATCTTGGTTGACCGAGCAGACAGAGCCAGGACAGCCCATGGACTTCCGGACTAGGAAGCCACCCCACAATTTATTTTTGCTCATTAAAGTTTCTTCTCTCTCTCTCTTAAGTTTTTTGGAGGTGCTTATTGAAAGCTGTGATTAGGGGACATCTAAAGTGTCATAGTGTTTGATTTTTTTCCCAGATTTTGGGGGTTTTTACGAGCTTAAGTTACACCTAGACTGTGAGGCCTGGCATAGTAGTGGGCTGTGGATTAATTTTGACCATTTGGAGAGCTGTAACGTTAACCGAAATCTCGACACAGGCATTTCCAATCTTTGCCTACACTTGTGAAGCAACCACTTTGCCTGGGATTACACCTGCGCGCTTGAGTTTAACAGCACAACGCGTCAGCTACTGTGGCGGCATCATAAAATTTGAGAACTGCGAAAAAAAAGTATTGAATGCACATGGCACTGCTCAAAGGTGCCCTAAATGGCTTTTAGTTGTAAAGTTTCACATTTTAGTCATATTATTTTATATTACACACATGCAGTGCTCTTCAAAAAGCTTCGAAACAATTTTTGAGCCATCTGCGCAAGTTGTTTTATGTAGAAAGAATGGCCTCTACAGACACTATTTACAATATAATAAATTCAGAACATGTAGCACTGAAAGGTGGATGCAGCTGGCATACAGCAAGAACTGATTAATAGAAGCAAGCAAAAACCATTAGTGAGTACTATTTTCACTGGTTATAACAGCGCAGCAGAAATTAGAAATTAGTGAAAACGAAAATGCTGTGTAATATTTTTGCACACAACTATAATACGCATTACAGAAAAGGCCAGACTCAGGTAGATTCACATGAAGTTTGAACAATCAGCTTTGCAGCGGGGCTAAAGATAAACAAATAAATCTAAAGTAATAAGCTGACTGTGTCCCTTTCAGCACAGGCAATGAAACACTGGAACAAATAGAAGACTATAACTTTCTCAGGCAGGCAGTCAGTGCTGTTGCCAAGATAAAGAAACCAATGAAACAGTGGAAAGAAATGAATACTATAACTTCCTTAGACAGGCGGTTAGTGCTGTTGCCAACCAAGATAAATACGGTGCACAATAGGAATGGGATAATGTGCATTCAGCAAGCACTTGCAACTAATGAAAGCTAAGCTACCTCTGTTCCTCAAAAGAGAGGTTTTCAACCAATGCATCTTGCCGGCGGTCGCATACACAGTTGAAACTTGGTGCTTTACTAAACAATTAGAAAAGCAAACTTGAATATGCCCAATGTGCCATGGAGAAAATGACGATAGGAGTGATGCTTAGGGACACGAAACAAGCAACCTGGATTAGGGAGCAGAGAGTAAAAGATACCATAGTTTAAACTTTCATTGACCTGGGCTGGCCATGGAGTATGACGAACTGACAGCAGGTGGATCACAAGCAACAGAAAGGATACCGAGAACTGGGACTAGAAAAGGAAAGCCATTAACTTGATAGAGAGACGAAATAAACGAATTCGGAGGCAAAGAATGAACCTGGGTGGTACAGAACAGAAGCGGTTGGAGGTCAATGGGGGAGGCCTTTGTCCTGCAGTGGACCTAAATACGCTGTTGATGATAATGGAGCAGTTCTTTTAAACAAGATATACTGTGTTGAAGAGAATGTGCTTTCTATTTGAAGGGTTGAAATCAATGTTACTGGAACGGAACAACTGCTCAAGTTGCAGAGAGCCACGCATACTGCCCCAATCTTATCTAGCTGCAGATCTGTCACTCCATGTTGGATCATGAGCAATTCCACGGGCACAGTCGATGACAGAATTCGATATTTACGCCTCAAAAGGCCAATAACCCTCCACATGAATACATACATTCGCAATTCTTGTTTTACCAACTTCCCATGCTGACAACTGCCGCTTGCCCCTGGTAAAAGCTGGCATCACGAGCCGTGCACAGTGAACTCCTACTGCATCGCTAATTGTAAATCCTCTGTCTGCCAGAACGGTACCGCCAGGCAGAAGGTTTTCACAATATTTCACAAGATTCCGTAAGGTTCTTGTAACTTGTACTGCCACCCCATCCCATCTACATAAACGTTATTGCTCCCTGGGGAGCAATGCCAACCAAGTACTTCACAGTGTTGTGGTGTTTATATTGAGACCACGTCTGCGCCCTTGCCAATGCAGATGACGGCCTTTCAACGAAAACTTCATAGCAATGAATGATCACAGCAACAGTGGTCCCAAATGCTCGTCTGAAGGCCATGGGCATCGACTCTCTGAGCTCTTGACGATCCGTTCACTGGACAATTCGGCTTAGCCGCACGTGCATCACATCCAGCCAGCGCTCCACAACTCGTGTAGTAGCTTGGCTTACCTAGAAGTACAGGAAGAGCATCCATAAAAACCATGCAATTACTTTCCTTTTGCCTGCAAAAAGCTGTATTTTTCCCATGTTGCAGGATATGATACTTAGATTAAATCTGTATGCTAGGTCTTGCAAAAGCACACCAAGCCTGAGTCGTATAAGCGTGAGCAAGAGTTCTTGAAACTTCATTAGGACATTCCTAGAAGTGTGCTGAACACTGCCCTCGAGTAGTTGAAAAACTGCAAGCAGCATCGCTAAGCTGGGGAGACCTGTGTAAAATTTCACACGATTGTCGTCATGCTCAAATGCTGCTCTGGTGATTTCAAGCTCTTCCACTCACTGTTTCGCTTCCTGCAGTGTGATCGCAGGGCTATGTTGTCGTTTTCTAGGCAGTAAAAATAATGGCTCACAACAATGCTGAACACCTGCCAGTTCGCGCAAAGTAAGTAATTATCGTTCGTCAGGCAATATTCGGCGTGTTGCGGAGAACACAGGTGACAGTTCATTGACATTCAGAAGCGCCCACGCCAGATATAAAGCTCGAGGTGAATGAAAATCGCGGATAGCGGAACTAAGGTGCCTGCAACCAGAACGGCTCACCACATCGATGCCACACTTCTTGTGCTCGACCTGGAGCAGCAGAAACTAAAGCCAAAATCACGTTTGGCCGTTTAGAATCTTGCTTAGCTTCTGAATGCCTTTGAAAGCCGAAAGGGAACGCGAGAGTGAGTGAGTGAAAAAAGACTATTAAATGCCGGCAACAGACGTAGTGTTGCCACTACGCCCGGACGGAGCCACTCGTCGGTCCTTTGGCCACTCTACTAGACGGGCACCGTCGCTACTTACTGCAGTGGTAGTCGCCCCCTTCCCCGGTGGGAGGATGGCGCCCCACAGCTTTCACTCCGGTGCTGCCGTTCGAGAGCCGACAGGATCTGCTGGACAGCTGAAAGTTGGTACTCCTTGCTGTAACTTCGCGTGACCTCTTGATACCACGGCGGGAGGTAGGTCCTGGTGGAAGCCTCTACTGGTCTAACCTCACAGTCCCACAATAAATGGGCAGCAGTCGCTCTGGCGTTGTTGCACAACACACACGTGTCGTCTGGGTACAGTTCTGGTGATATGTGCCGCATTGTGACCGGGGTCAGTAATGAATTGGTCTGCAGTTGCCTGAATATTGATGCTTGCTCCCTAGTTAGCTCGGGGTGTGGCGGTGCCATCACCCTTCTATTGTTTCTGTAATACTTTGTTACACCTTGAAAGGTGTCGAACCTATCTTTGGTCTCCATCCACCACTCTGCAGACGAATCCATTACTGTCGCGCGGCCTGCTAATTCTCGCGCTACAGTATTAGCCGTCTCGTTGTGGTTGGCCATTGTCTGTGAAACATCGTTCCCTGCATGGGCGGGGAACCACTTCACTGTTATCCTCCGTTTTTTAAGGTCCACCGCGGTGAGCACCCGCACTGCTCCACCGCACATTCAGCCTTTGACAAAGTTACGCACTGCACCCATTGAATCACACAGCACTGTTGTTGTTTCCGGGTCGGCGATGGCCATGGCGATGGCCAGCTCCTCGGCATTCTGTGCTTCACGCGTTGCGATGCTGGCTGCTGTTATTGTTTCCCCTGTCTTTGCATCAATGACCACAGCCGTGAAGCATCTACGGTCACTGTACTCGGCTGCATCCACAAATCTGATACCGGGCACGTTAGAATGTTGTTCAACCATAACGTTTGCCCTAGCCACTCTTCTTTCCCTGTTGTGAGTAGGGTCCATGTTGCGGGGGATAGGATAGACCCTGGTTGCATTCCTGATGTCAGCCGGAATTCTTCTTGCTTGTTGAGGTGCCTAGTGTTTGACACCGTTTGCAGTCCTAGTTTGGCAAGGATGGATCTGCCAGTCTTGGATCCCTTGAGGCGCTCGAGTTGTGCTACTCTCTGGGCTTCACTGATTTCTTCTAGCGTGTTGTGAATACCGAGCTCTAGGAGCTTCTCCGTGTTTGCCAGATCGAGGACACCGATAGCTGTTTTGTACGCCTTTCGTATGGCAGGGTTCAGACGGTTACGTTCATGTAGTAGCCATTCGTGGAAAGCCGCGGCGTAAGCAATGTGGCTGATTGCTAAGGATTGGATCAGCCGTAGCAAGCTGTCCTCTTGCATACCAGATCTTCTATTTGCCGCTCGCCTAATGAGCTGCGTAGCTGCCGCGACTTTACGAATGAGACGGGTGACAGTCTCCTTGTTTCTACGGTTCCTCTCAATCAGGAAGCCCAGCACTCTGATCTTTGTGACCTCAGGGATCGTTTGCCCGTTGTTAGTTCGTAGCTTGATGTTGCTGTCTTGCTTGAGCCGTGTTGTCGGGGGAATAATCAGTAGTTCTGATTTACTCGGGGAGCAGACCAGGCCCGTGCCTTGCAGTTGATCTTCTATGGATTCTACAGCTTGTTGCAGCGAAGATTCGATGTGTCCATCGCATCCACCTGGCACCCATAGTGTAATATCATCCGCGTATATCGTATGTCTCACTTCTGGTACTGTTTCCAGTCGTCTTGCGACGCCAATCATTACAAGGTTGAAGAGTAACGGTGAAATCACCGACCCTTGGGGAGTTCCTACACTTCCTAGCTTTCTTTCTTCGAGGGTGTGGTCACCTGCTTGTATCTGTGCGATGCGCTCCGAGAGGAAGTCGCGTACGTAGTTGTACGTCCGTGTTCCCATCCGCAGGGCGCATATCTGGGAAAGGATTGCAGAGTGCTTCACTTTGTCGAAGGCACTCTGCAAATCCAGTCCAAGTATGGCCTGGTTGTCCTTGGTCTTGTTGTCAATGATTTCCGCCTTGAGTTGTATCATAGCGTCTTGAGTGCTCAATTTGCTTCTGAAACCGAGCATAGAGTCCGGATATAAATTGTTCTCCTCTAGGTACGTTTGCCATCGATTCATGAGGAAGTGTTCCAGCACCTTCCCCACGCACGATGTCAGGGAGATTGGGCGTAAGTTCTCGATGCCGAGTGGCTTGCCTGGCTTTGGGATTAGAATGGTCTTTCTCTTTTCCATTGTTTTGGTAGTTTGCCTTCTTTCCAGCATCTGTTGAACAGGGCCGTAAGGCTGGCTATCGCCGGTTCGCTGAGGTGTTTGAGCGCCTTATTTGTTACTCGGTCCGGGCCGGCTGCTGAGCGGCAGTTCAATTCCTGAATCGCCGTGCGAACCTCCCAGACTTTAATGTCCCTGTCTAGCTTGTCGTTGGCCGGTCCCCAGTAGTCGGGGTGGCTTTCCTCGGGGTTGGCCGGTAGATATTTGTTACCAATCTGCTTGTACATCTCTTCCTGCCCTAGCTCTCTTATTGCCTTGTTTAACACTTTGCCTAAGTTGTCACGTTGGCGAGACTTGGTTCTGGTCTCGTCCAGCAGGTGACGCAGTAACGCCCACGTCTTACCCACATGTAATTGACCATCTGCTGCATTGCAGGTCTCTGTCCACTGTTGTCGGAAGAGCGCAGTGCAGTGTTTTTGGATTGCACGGTTGAGGTCGGCGACCTTCTGCCTTAGCTTTCTGTTGTTACGTTGCTGTTTCCACCTCTTGTGGATGGATAGCTTCGCTTCTATCATGTGTGCTAGGCGGTTGTCGATTTTCTCAATCTCCGGCACCGTCTCGATTTCCTTAGTTGCGGCCTTGGCGCTTTCCAATATTTTACTTGTCCACGCGTCTATGTCCTGGATTTCTTCTTCTTCCCCCGGTAATAGGGTGCGATAGAGATCCCAATCCGTCAGCTTGTGTATTCACTTCTCGAGCGGCTTCTCTTCGACGGGGACCTTTATTTATAGGATATAATGGTCGCTGCCTAGATCGAGGCCTGTATTGGACCATGCTGGAAGCCTGGTATTGCTGGTAACCCTGACGAAAGTAAGGTCTGGCGTTGTGTCTCTATCTCTTATGGAGCCGGTTCGCGTTGGTTGTGCGGGGTCCGTGATTAGGATTAGGCTTTCTTCTTGGGTGGCCTCCAGGAGGTCTCTTTCCTTGATCGGACAAACAGGAAAGAGCAAGGCCAGACGCGTAGTCTCACTACGCCAGTCCAGCTGCGAAAGTAGCGTCACTAAATATGCGAAAGGGCGCTGTCGCTCCACCTCGCGGTGTCGACGCCAACCGGAGTGGCTCAGCGCCGCCGCTCGGGAGTCGGGACACTCCCTTATTCTAGTTCAATCTAGTACAGTGGCAAGAATAGAGAAGTGTGACGAAGGCGCCGCGGCTCGAGTGCGCTTCTTGGATGCAACCGCGCGGTGGCGCTGACGTTCGTTTTCACGTCGCCCGACCTGCCGGTCAACGCCGCGTCAGTTGCAGTCCGATAAGCTCCGTGGTTTGCGACGCATTTTTTTACCTCAGATTATTTCATAATTGCAGCAACTATGTAATAATATACGCTTCCTATTACAGAACACCTTATTTGTCTCGAAATAAATGCCGTCTTGAAATGCTCTCGCGCAAGCGGCCAGCCGGGAAACTTCTGAGTTTCGCTTAATTACAGTCGCTTTTCGCGCACATATGTGAAGGCGCAGGCACAGCCCCCAAACAAAAAGCGGTCCGTGAAAGGGAAGTTGCAATTAGATTATTGAATTCTTTGGCATGGATAGTCACATTTGGTCACTGAATATTTACATTTCTGAACAATTTATTGGAGAGTGTTCTATGCCGATTATAATTTAATGAAACCGGGAGTAGTTATCGAAATGTTACAGCAACGGCTGAATGTTTTATCAATCACTGTACTTTCTATACTGTCGGTTGTGGCTGCATTCAGCTAAGAAAACACATATTAGTTTCGTGCTCGTTTCGTTTTTTTGAGACAGTAATTAACTAAAACACGATATATTTGACAAGCATAAAAGGTTTGATTGAATAAATTCCTATTAGCAAAGCATAACTGACAATACCAAAAGAAACCCCTTTAAATTCAATTTGTTTTATAAATAGGTTTGCCTGAAGAATAATGAAATTCATATTACGATACGTAATTGAAGAATTGATAAAACCAATGGTGACGCTTAATTGACACATGCTAATTGTTGTGTAAGTAGTAATGAGAACAATAAATGTTTCGACCGTTTAGCATACTTCTCCATTTATAATTACCAGAAACAATAAGCAAAAAGGCAGTTTGACAAATCCTCACCGCTCAAAGATTTTCAGAGAAAGCATTAAGGTTTTATATTCACCTAATTACTCTTCAATTCCTCATCCTAATTTAACCGAACCATTTTATTTATGCCCCTGCGGTGAAATAAATGTTCTAAAAATGTGCTTGCCTGACTTGGAATAATGACATTCCGGTAATCTAGAGAGTTGGCGGCAATATGCGCTGGGGCGTCGTTTAATTCGTTCAGTGACAACCCTTCCATATTCGCGGCATATTTTTGTGGAGGCGCAACTTTATTTGTTTTTCTAACCTTCCCTTTGGTTTTCTCTTTTTGGGCACTGGCTTTGAAGGCATGTGGCACGTTTGGGAAGATCGTTGGGCTCGCATCCGGCTGGAGAAACGGCATGCACAACATTCAAGGTGAGATGGTGCACCAGCGCAGCATTTTACCTTGGGTGTTGCGTTCAAATTGACGCGCGACGCTAACTGCGGATCGAAATGCTCGAGCGGCTTGTTGGCTCGAGGTGTGTTGCCCTGCCACTTGAGCCACGTTTACTCGCCTTCCGACACCCCGAAAAGCAACTTCTGGAACCATGCATTTATTACCCGTCGTGCAACCAAGCACAAAACAGTGACTCTAAAGGCAGCGGCTTGTCCCAGACAAAATTTCAGCACCACATCTAGCATAACTCTGACGAAGCGCGATAAAAATTTAGAACGAAAAGATCGCAAAACGCGCTTGCGGCCATGTATCGCGCGCTCAGATCGACGTGTAAACGACCGCTAGCACCATCTCGCGGATGCATGAAAGGATGCATGAAGCGCCAAATTCATGCGGATGCATGAAGCGCCAAATTCAGTTTCGGTATATTGTGAGGAGCGTCGGTCGTGTTGGGCTAATTTACAAAGGTTCACTCTAACACGCCTTAGTGTCTGCTGTGTCACTTCGTTGCTTGCGAAGACAAGCTTGCGAAGACTGCCGACGATACGGAATAAAGCCGCCGCCGCCTATCTTCAAGGACACCTTCTCTACATGTCCGTAGTGACTGCTGCCGATTTGAACTCGCCGTCAGCCGGTGATAACATGTTACGCGAAACATGTCTGGGCAGATCGGCTCCTTTTAATCGTATATGATTCGTAAATTAAAAACAAACAAATGTACGAACCATTTTACCTGCCTACGCTCTTGTTTACGGGTGCTGTTATACTTTCACTGAACGGTGTTTTATATGAGTCAGAGATAAAGCAACCGCCGACTAATAATAATAATGGTAACTTTTTTTGCACGATAACGTGGTTTTCTAGAGGAGGACAAGGCGAAACCGAAAGGTAATCCCGAATGTAGGTGCAGAAATATCCTGTATGGGTGTGTGCGATTGGTGCATGCTCCTTCGATCGCTGAAACACAGAATCTGAAATTTTCGAGAATATATTTGATGCTTTGCATGACACATTTCTTAAACTCGGTGGATCAGCGACGTTGTTTAATTACGTATACTTGCACCTCTGCTCTCATATGGCCCATGTATATACCTGCACAGAGGAGGTGGCGGAGGAGTAAACTTCGTTCATGTGAGATGGGCACCCGTGTGGTGGGGCGTTAAGAAAAATTATTCTGTCCTTCCCTGGATGCCTTCGCCAGTGAACGGAAACGGCCACTTCTGTTCTCGCCCAATTATCAGGACCACCCCGCCTGCAGGCGGTTTTGCCTAAAATGCCTGCGGGTTCGGCCGGAAATCTGTCTGTCAACAGAAACCGCCTAGGAAGCACGTTGAGGTAACACACATAAGTGCTTTCTTGGGTCGCGATGGGACCATCATGTATTTTGTGCAAGGCGAAGTCGACGAAGGATATACGTCTCCCTTGAAAAGTAAATTAATTTGAGTGCACCTATAAATTGTTATTGCCGCTCATTAGTTCAATCACAGTGTTTAATTTTGAAACAGCTGCCAAACATAACTATAGCAGGTGAATCAGACTGCCTAGCATGAGACTATCAGTTGCTAACATTGTGAGACACCCTGACCACGACTCTGTCCTCTTCAACACGTTACGGACATTTCCTCGTAATCGGTCCATTATCATCAGTGCTAGCTCCCATGTCCCCGGCATCATCATCACCTGTACATAATCATCATCACCAGTTAATTGTGCTTTTCGTCCGAGTGTCCGAATAAACCGGTCACGCTTTCCATCGTCTCTCAAGTGGTGGAGGGTGCGTTTCGATCCCGCAGTCTACCTCTGCATCGCCACTCCTGGAGCTCCGTTCGGGCCGCCGTCTGACTCAGGAGACCATGCCCATGACGCTCGATCCAGCCAGCGCCACGGCTACGCCTCCCCCGCGATGTTTTATCAGCCGCCAGCGAGATCCACCCGACTTCGCTCTCCTTCGTGGGGATGATGTAGAAGAGTGGTTGGAGAACTTCGAAAGGGTCAGCGCATATAACGGGTGGGACGACAAGCTAAAACGGCTGTCTATCGACTTTTCCCTCACCGAGATCGCAAAGACGTGGTACCGCAATAACGCAGACGCCTACCCGATTGGACGACCTTTACAACCGAGATCCGCAAGATTTTTGGGACATCCGCAGCTCGCTCTGAGGACGCGAAAAAGAAACTGGAAGCGCGCGTGCAACACCCGTGCGAAAGCTACACGTCTTATATCGAAGATGTTCTCGCACTGTGCCGGAAGGTCAATAAGGATATGTCAGAGTCGGACCGCGTACGCCAGATACTGAAAGGTATTAACCAGTTCGCTTTCACTGCACTCGCCCTTCAGAACCCAAGGACCGTCTCGGATGTCACCACTACTTGCCAACGTCTTGACGATCTGCAGTCAATCCGCATTCAGCATGATACATCGGCCACGCGCTTAGGCGACGAAGACCTTCGCGTGCTTATAAGGCAGCTGATTCGGGAGGAGCTTGACGGCCAGGCCTCCGTGTGTGCTTCTGCTCCTGCTCACCACTCAGCAAGCACCAATCTTCGTCAGATAATCAAGGAGGAGCTTGCCTGTGTGCCTGGTCGGTCAGTGCCTGATCTTTGCACCCCTTATGCAGTACCGTCCTATTCGGAAGTCGCTGAAAGGCCGCCCCTGCCCTTGGCCCCGGTTACCTCGCAGCCTCTGCCTGGATATGTAACAACGATCAACCATGCCATTCGGCCACAGTCTTACTATCGCACGTGGGGACCGCCGAGCCTGAGCGCCCACCTAACCGGCCAGTGTGTTTCTACTGCGGAATTCGCGGCCACATTGCTCGGTTCTGTCGCAGGCGTGCACAGAATGAACGGCGTGGCTACGATACCTACGAGCGCGACGTAACGAGCCCTCGTTATGGATACCGCCAGCGGGGTTACCAATCTCCGACCCGCCAGACTCCTCCCCCAGCCGATTCCCCTGTGATACAGCGCATTTCACGTGATCAACGACGCCGCTCTCCCTCACCTTTCCGCCGATCTGTATCGCCGCTTCGCCCCGTCGTGCACGACAGCGGTCGTCTCTCGGAAAACTAAGCCATGCAGTTTTTGGAGGGGAAACTGCATACAGGGAAAAGATAAAATCTCCTCCAGAGCATCCCTCGAACATTTTGTGTGTATTCGTCGAAGGCATCCGCATCGAAGCGTTGGTGGACACTGGTGCAAGCGTCTCAAATATTCATGCTGATCTGTGCAAAAGGTTACGCAAGGTGAGAACCCCGTTTAGAGGTCCCTCATTACGTGGTGCAAATGAAGCACGCATCGATCCTTCTGCATATTGTACAGTGCGTGTCTCCATTGAAGGAATTTGTCATCATATCCAGTGTGCTGTACTCTCCACGTGACCATACGACCTAATTCTTGGCTGGGACTTTCTGTCATCGACATCCGCTCTTATTTGTTGTCGAAATCCTGCTATTAGCATCACAGATACTAATCATTCAACTGTTTCCCCGACAGAGCCAATTTCTTTGGTGCTGACGACCGATCAAGTCGTACCCTCCCGTTGTGAGCACATCCTTTCAGTTTCTGCTAGTGCTATACTTGACGGTGATGTCCTGGTCGTTCCCTGCAGCCGCCTCCTTTCCCGTGGACTTGCTGTTGCCGCGTGTCTCGTTCGTTTTTCCGAAGGGCAAGCTCTTTTACCTGTGCAAAACACCACTGCAGAAGACGTTCTGCTTCCGCAAGGTTCCACAATTGCATCTGTCTCCGATGTCGAGGTGACCATTCTGCCTTCGCGTTCCCGTTCCCTTACATGCCTGGCTTCAGCGACTACGTCCTCGAAGCCTTCCCTTGCAGTCACCGTCAGCCCGGACCTGACAGAGTCACAGAAATTGTCAGTCCTGGAGCTTTTAAATAAGCACCATGCATCGTTCGACTCCTACTCAACCGTTCTTCCCCACACAACCACGGCCACGCATCGCATCGAAACCGAAAGGTCGTCTATTGTTCGCCGTCGCCCGTATCGCGTCTCCTCATCAGAAAGGCAAGTCATCGAGGAAAATGTGGCTGACATGCTGAAACGCAATGTTATCCGGCCTTCATGTAGTCCTTGGTCGTCCCCGCTCGTGCTAGTAGAGAAGAAAGATGGCACCGTACGCTTTTGCGTTGACTATCGTGCCCTCAACAAGATTACTAGAAAGGATGTATATCCCATGCCACGCATAGACGACGCCCTGGACTGCCTTCAAGGAGCCGAATACTTTTCGAGCCTTGACTTGCGTTCTGGCTATTGGCAGATCCCAATGCATGAGTCCGACAAAGAAAAGACTGCGTTTGCAACTCCCGATGGCCTATACGAATTTAATGTCATGCCATTCGGGTTGTGCAACGCTCCGGCGACATTTGAACGCATGATGGATTCGGTGCTCAGAGGACTGAAATGGAAGACCTGTTTCTGCTACCTGGACGACGTCGTTGTCTTCTCGTCGACGTTTACAGAACACCTTAAGCGTCTGGACGAGGTACTCACTTGCATTTCTAACGCCGGACTTCAACTCAACTAAAAAAAAATGCCGCTTTGCTACCAAAACCATCAAGGTGCTTGGCCATGTCGTTAGTAAAGATGGCATCAGACCCGATCCTGAGAAAATCGCTGCCGGTGTCAGCTTTCCTCGTCCCCGCCAACAAAAAGACCTCCGTAGTTTTCTCGGGTTGGCTTCGTATTTCCGCCGCTTTGTCCGGAATTTTGCCACCATTGCGTCCCCACTGAACCATCTCCTACAGTCTGGCGCCCAGTACGTTTGGTCCGATGACTGTCAACGCGCTTTTGACGATCTGAAAGCCGCTCTAACGTCTGTTCCGGTGCTCTGCCACTTTGACGAAACAAAGCCCACTATACTTCATACGGATGCTAGTGGCCATGGCATTGGCGGTGTTCTCCTCCAAAGTGATGATAAACCTCGGGAGAGGTTCGTCGCCTACGCAAGCCGTTCGTTGACTCCTACAGAGAAGAATTACACAATCACGGAACAGGAATGCCTTGCCATCGTTTGGGCTGTTCAGAAATTTCGCCCTTACCTTCATGGCCGTCATTTTACAGTGGTTACCGACCATCATGCGCTGTGCTGGTTGTCCACCATGAAAAACCTCTCTGGACGCCTTGGCCGCTGGGTTCTCCGCCTCCAGCAGTACGATTTTTCCGTGGCGTATAAGTCAGGGAAGAAGCACATGGACGCCGACGCTCTCTCTCGTTGCCCATTGTCCTCTTCCTCTTCCGATGCGCAGGAGCCCGCCGACAACACACTTTGTTTGGCCCCCATTATCTCCTCAAACATTGAGGGACGCGTCGATTTGCCGTCGCTGCAACGCGCAGACGCATATTGCGGCCCCATCATTGACTATCTTGACGGTCGTTTAACACCTCCAAACAGCCGTGCGCATCGCCAACTCAGTAAGTTCAAACTATTTCATGGCGTTCTTTACCGGCAAAATTACCATCCAAATGGCAGGAAATGGGTCCCCGTTGTGCCTCGTACACTCCGGCGCCCTATTCTCGAAGCCTACCACGATGCAGCTACCGCTGGGCACCTTGGTTTTGCAAAAACGTACGAGCGCATACGTAGTCTCTACTTTTGGCCTGGCCTGTCCACTTCTGTTGCCAAATACGTTCGCTCGTGCGCCTCCTGCCAGCACCGCAAGCGCTCAACTACTCCTCCTGCCGGACTACTTCAACCTCTCCCTTGTCCGTCAGAGCCTTTCGGGACCGTCGGCATCGATTTGTTTGGACCACTACCTCCAACGCCGTCAGGATACCGTTGGATAGTTACGGTTGTCGACCATCTGACACAATACGCTGAAACAGCACCAATTCGCTCTGGAACGGCTGCTGAAGTCGCTGACTTTATACTGCACACCATTATTTTGCGCCATGGCGCGCCACGCGTCCTCCTCAGCGATTGCGGCAGGGCTTTTCTGTCCGCTGTAGTCGAAGAGCTTCTGCGTGCCTCCAAGACCGTGCACAAGACAACGTCCAGCTACCATCTCCAGACGAATGGATTAACAGAGAGATTCCATCGAACCCTCGCGGACATGCTCTCGATGTACATCAGCCCTGATCATCGCAACTGGGATACCATCCTGCCATTTGTGACTTTTGCGTACAATACTGCAACGCAAAAAACGACTGGATATTCACCATTCTTCCTAGTCTTTGGCCGCTCTCCCTCTATTACCTTCGAGTCAACTTTCTTCTATGCTCCTGTCCCCTCTGAAATGTCATCTCGGGAGCAGTACGTTTCACGGCTCGCCAACTGCCGCGAACTCGCACGCAGTCGAACCGAAAGTCAACAACAAGAACGCAAAGCTCGCTACGACGTCGCACATCGCTCTGTTCAATTTCGGCCGGGTGATGAAGTATTGTTATGGACCCCTGTTCGTGTACCCGGTCTGTGCAAAAAATTCCTTCATCGCTTTCTTGGTCCATACAAAATCACAGACCAGACGTCGCCAGTTAATTACCGTGTGACGCCAGTAGACCAGTCGTCAGATCGGCGCCGCCGTGGTACTGAAATAGTACACGTATCTGGCCTCAAGCCGTTCAACCGCAGGACAGAACAATAAGTCGCGCCAGGTGGCCGCTTCCGGCCGCGGAGGGGTAATTATGTGAGACACCCTGACCACGACTCTGTGCTCTTCAACACGTTACGGACATTTCCTCGTAATCGGTCCATTATCATCAGTGCTAGCTCCCATGTCCCCGGCATCATCATCACCTGTACATAATCATCATCACCAGTTAATTGTGCTTTTCGTCCGAGTGTCCGAATAAACCGGTAACGCTTTCCATCGTCTCTCAATATAGAGTATTCAGACACCTAATGTGCATTGCATATGGCAGTCATTAGGAAAGCCGACAAGAAATTGAACTCTCAATTTTATAATTTGCGACGGTTACATCTGCACGTATCGGTTCAGCCAGGGCCATCTGGAGACGTTCTTCAGCTGTATACACTAGATAAAAGGAAGGAATGCGATGTGCGAATGCGATACGCGATAGAACGAAGGAATTCGATATGTGTAGCACGGCCTTCTCATTTATGCCAACATCAAACCGTAGGCCACAAAGGTGCCACACCAGACCTTGTAGAATTTCCACGCTTCCATTCCAGCGTGCTCACAGCAACAAGGATGATGACGAAGTTGCATTACCGAAGATGGGTTCCAGTAATGCTGTAGCTTATTACAAAAGTTCTGGCTAATGCTCATTCAGATTGTGGTCATCAGCATTCTTATTTTCGTCAATAATAATGGGCCATCGCAATGCCATCAGTCCGTGTACCAGAAGCAAAAATAAACACACAAAAAGCAAGAGTGTCATATGTACAAGCAATTCTTATCCAACAAATTTTATTTCACCACCAGTAATACCACCAGACCTCTAGGAAAGTTTGTGATGGTAAGAGCAAGGCTAAGATGACCTAATGTGCGACTTCAAAGAAAGGAAGAAACTGTGGAAGAAAGCTAGGGAGGTTAACCAAGGAAAAAAGAAGAAGAACTGTCCACCTGGCTGTGCTACATGTGGAAATGGGAACAGGAAACTTGAAAGGAAAGGACTGGCATAAAATAAAGGATAAAAAATTCGGGGAAAAAAAAACATGGCGTGGAAATGGCCAGTACAAAGACATCACCATGGGCTAAAAAAAAAAAAAGATGGCATAAAAGAAGCAGGCAAAATGACAAAATGGGCAGACGAAGGATGCTGCATGCTGGTAACACCCTCACAGCACCTGTGACTGTTTTTTTCTCTTAATCACTGCAATCCGCTTCTTCAAGGCAAGAACTGATTTGGCTACTTCAGCTCCATCTTATCTAAAACCATTGAAATATTCCTGATTTTTTGTGTACATAATGTAAATAGGGTACATAATTTCTAATTTTTTAAAATTTCTTCTGAAGTGTCTGCTCCTTCGTGGCAAGCTTTAGTGACTAACTGCCTCGTAGAATTGCATTTGCTTTGTTCATTTTTTGCTGTTTTATGCTGCCTCTGCTTGTATTTGATTATTTCGTTCTTGTCCTCTTCTCCGGTGCTTAGGTTTTTTATCATGAAATTGTTTTTTTCTTCAAAAAGGTTTTTTGGCTTTTAACCCTGTCTGTCTATTGGCTTTAAACCTATAGCTTCGCTGGAAATAGTTAGTTCCTCACACAATTTTCCTCTTTCTTTATTCTGGGAGAGGGGGCATAAAATTTTAAAAGGTAAAGAGCCCTGCAGCGACTAATGAACACTCGCACTACTTTCTTGGTAGTTGGAAGTACTGAAAGCTATAGTTCCACAAACCCAGAATGGAAATGCGCGTTCTACAAGGTATCTTCTAGTCTCTGGTTTGCTTTTGTCGAGATTTTGTTTAAGCTGCTATAAATAAAATTATTGCGACCTAATGTAACCTGACAACAATAATCATGTACCTTGTGTGACGTCCCCAAGCATACAATCAATGACAAATCTTCTAAGCGTACCTAGAAAAACGGAAAATCCATTGAGAGAGTTTCTTGATGCACATGACTTAGTAATATTAGGCTTGGGTATTTCATGGTTATTGAATCTAAGCTAATGCAAGGGCCACTACCTAAAAGCATTTCAACTGGAGAAAAAAAGTTGACACACGTGCTGCAGGGGCCCCGGAGACAGGCACAGGAACAGGCGCAGAAAGCATGTTTGTTTAGCATAAAGTGCAGTCACAGATACGATTTCCATTTACATCCATTTCTTGGAAGCGTTGTCCAGTTAGAACTTCCATTCGCTAGAAAAGCAAGTAGTTGTAAAGAGCACCTCAATAGAATGCGAAAACAATCAGCTGACACATACAGGGGGGGGTGAGGCGTGTGAAACATGTTAATATAGCGCTGTACAGACGGGACAACAAAGAAAAGACTACACAGGACTAACGCTGCATATCAACTGAACTCTTTTAGCACACACAAAATGATATATACAGAAACAGCGCATGCGCGAATACAGGGGGAGCCACCAGGAAAAAAATCGGGGGAAAAAACCAATCAGGGGGAAGTGATTTCTTTTTAAAGGGAGCAGGAAAATAAATGGACTGGGGACATCATTTGTTCGGACTGTCGCTTATGTTAGCATCGGGTCGATGCACTCTTAGAGGGGGGGGGGGGTAATGCCGCGAACCATACATTGGGTTTGTTTATTTGTGTTTTGCTTTTAGCGCCCGGCTGTGCCGGTCTGTGTTATCTCTGCGCCAAGGGAAGCGCGTGTTCCATTCTTTCTTTCTGTGCCGCATGTGTTATCTGTTGTGATAGGGAGAGCATTCCGATCTAACGTGAACAGCCCAGAATAATCTTCTTGGATCTACTATGTTCTCGATGCGAATCGACGTTTCCAGAACCACGCGCGCCAAAAGATAAAAAGCCTGCAGTGCGCACGCCGGGGCATTCGATTCGACGACACTCGCCTGTGCAAGTCACTTTGTTGACCGCTGCTTCGCCGCCTCTGTATTCTTTTGAGTTGTTAGGGGAGCACAAGTTCGCTTCAATAAACGTGTTTCTCGTTCAACACAACTGCATCGTCCTTGTCTTCGTGACAATATATACCTACACAAGCCTGTAGCTTCACGTTTTATTGCAAATATTGCCTTTTTGTATTGTTTGCTGTGATAGACCTCGAAAGCCGCCATTTTTTTCAGCTCTAATATGTTATTTCAGAAAATGCTGCATTGCTGTAGCAAGCGTGAACCATTATCTTTACATGTGCGAGCAGCATAAAGCGAAGCAAAGCGCATACCTCCCATCGCCCTATTAATTTCAACGCTCTTGATCAGCTCCGACTAGTGAAACGTAGCATAATTCAGTTATTGCAACTTCGTCGTTTTCCAATAATTCGCCTGGTATCGCATGCGATATAATTGCAAAACGAAAAACAGGCCATGAAACTGTACTTACGAATACGAACATAGTAATCTATCAGCCCCCTTATTTTCAAAAATCATTTTAGTACGCTAAATGGGTACATGTAGAAAAGCAAAGCGAGATCTGAAAACAAGTGCCGGATTCAAATTCGACAACCTTGATTTCTGAGAAGTCGTGGGAGGATTATAGACGTGCAAAGGCAGCATTTCTGACTGCGTTTTGTTCCTCATATTATCACAGGCAGTGGTGAATGCGCTCACGTGAAGACACACCCAAGACGAAAACCCCGAGATTGCGATAACGTTCTAGACGCTACGCGATGGAAGTAGAGCACTGTCGGCCACTCGGCCAGCGTTGTACTGGTATTTTAAGAGGCCTGATACCCTGCTATGCCAGGATGTGCGTTCCGGCTTTCCTCGGTATATTCGTTCTGTGAATATACCGAGGAATATACCGGCATTGTGGGGTGTGATATTTTCAGTGCCATGACCTGCATATATAGTGGGACCTAAATCTGTGCAGAAAGCAAATTCTCCCCCATTAGAAAGGAATCCATCCTATCCACGCAAAAGCCAGATGTTTTCTGCTCTCTGCTTCGGAAACTGGGCATCTCAACAGCAAAAGTCATGCGCGCAAGTTATGCGTTTGCTATACCCGCCTGCAGTGATAGATTTGAAGTAAAGAAGTGTTGTGAAATTGAAATATTTACTAACAGGGAAATAAATTCTCTAACCTCTACACATATAAAATGCTTCAGATGATTCTGATTGTAGCGTTTTACGCGCCGACGCAACGCAGGCGATGAGGCGCGCCGTAGTGGAGGGCTCCGGAATAATGTAGACCATCTGGGGATCTTTAACGTGCGCCGAAATCTCGTACACAGGGGCGTTTTTGCTTTTCGCCTCCATCAGTAAAGCGGCCGCCGCGGCCGGGAATCGAACCCGCGACCTCGTGCTCAGCAGCGCAACGCCTTAGCCACTGAGTAAAATGCTTCAGCTGCAGGAAAAAAATTGATGTTGGTCATACAACACGGCTAATGCATAATTAAGAGAGTGTGTGAGCAGGAATTGGAGTCCATCTGTAAATTTTCTTTCTTATTAAATTATTACGTAATCAGTGCCCCAGGTTACAGTCAATAACGTTGTACAATAACATAAAGCAATTCATGCCAAGAGGACCCAGAAGACAGACTGCCTCCAGAAACATTTTATTCAAGACACGTACTTAGGCGAAAATGGTTTCGCGCAGATGTAGAGAGCTCATTACACGCGGCCGTTGATTTAGTGTATAATAAATCACATCACAATAAAGAAACAGCCACATTTCGCAAGTTAGCGAGCAAGTGCGTGAGTCCTATTATTAGCCCCATTATCCCCACACCATTCAAAACCACATTTACATGGTCCTTGTTGCCGTCTTTTGGTAAGCATAGTAATACAGGAAGTAAAGCGACGGCAGGAATATATATGTGCATGTTTAGAACAAGTGATGGGCGTAAATACGTTATACTGAAATCTAGCACAGTTGGTTAGCAGGGTGCCACTGCACGACTTTCTTTACTCTGGAGAGGAATGATAGGGTGGTTCTGAAAGAACCCGTTCCGCCCGTTTCGCGGCGTGGCCTTGGGGAAACTACGAAAATAGTCTAATTACGGGGTTTCTCCAGAATTTGCGAGGTGGTGGTCCTACGCATTCGTATTCTGTCTGTCTGCCTCTCTAGCTGCGTGTAGAGCTGAAGAGCGGAGGGAATGCGAAACTCCGCTTGCGCCCACACCGCGGATGAGTGGTCGAACTAGGCGTACCTATTGTTGCCACAGAGAAGCCTGAGTCTGTCCGCAATATTGTGAAGGTGGGGCTGGCACGGCAAACACTTGAGAAGAAAGGCCTTGAAAGCCGGACCAGTCCTTTAATTGACTGTCAGAACACGTGAAGCTATAAAACTTTCCGACCACTTCAAATGAATAGCTTTTTTTATGGGGTGAATATTACAGGCGAGATATACCTCTCACATGTCGGCGATGAAATTAAGAGGGCTTGAATTACAGTGTGTAAGACACATTCTGTTGACCTCAGTAAACTCGTTGGCACACAGAAACGGTAAAAGCCGTCTGTGAAAACCGCTACATGAGGACATACAGTCACCCTACATCCTAAATTTGAAGCAGAGTTCCTTCAAAACCATCCTTTAACCTCAACTTCAAAAATTTACGCCCAACACATGACTGAAGCAATACACATCTCTGTTGCCACTGAATCCCAGCTAAGCCAAACGACTTCACGTGACATAACTGGAGTAACCCAAACCGAGATGGCACTTTTCACCTAGCATTACCTTGTACGAACCCTAAAATATCAGATTCTGCTCTAGGAAAAACAGCGAAGATGCTGGTGTGTTTACCAGAAAACGTTCCCTGATACAATCGACAAGTCCCGTGATTTTGCTTGCGGTAAGGAGGAGCAGGATGAAAAACTTTATTGTGAGCCTGGTGATGTGGGAGTGGCTCCTCAGTCCAGGAGACTATGGGACTACCTTGCAGTCTCAGCCCTGGACAGCAGCAGTTGCTTTGCATCCAAGCCGGCGCTGGTCGTCGGGTTCTCCCACAGCTCAGGGAGGAGAAGGGAAGTGGGTAAAGCTGGGAGGGCTGGGTTGTGTGTGCACCCCAAGAAAATGTGTATGAGGGTACATGGGTTAGGGCAGAATTTACATGTGGCAGGGTATTGGGTTGGGTACATCCGATGTAGCCAAGTCGGTTGAGAAAAGGTGTTTGTTTGAAGCCTCCGGAATAATACTGTGGTAAGGTGAATGGGAAACGTGTGTTGCCAACCCCTAGGACGGTCAGATGGCTGGATCATGCTGTGAGAAGAGGAGGAAGACGAAAAAGAAGAGGGGACGAGCTATCCGAAGCTGCCCGTTCAGTGGTTCGGGCCTGCGTCTTGAACCTCCAGGCCGGCGAGAAGACACGGCGTATCTCTCGTCCTTGTTCTGGAGGAGCGCTCAAACCGCCCTGGTGCCTGCTTGCCTCGCGGCGTAGGCCCGAGGAACTCAACTTCTCAGCAGTACCGGCCAGTCACCGACGCTGACATCCGAGCCGGGACTGGGGTGTGGTGACACGCCGCGAGGACATTCTCCATGCACTTGTGTTTTGCGTAACTGCCCGTCTGTGTGTGTTGGGTCCTGGGAACTATTCGCCAGTCTTTCATTTTGTGGTCTTGTCGTTGTGTTGGAAATACAAGTGCTGGCAACGTGCAACGCAGCGAGTCGTAGGTCTGGTGCGAGATACTAGTTGGACTCTTGATCATTACAAAAGTGGCGAGCCTGCCAGGATGCAGCTAGCATACTGACCGATACGACTTCCGTACCGTACAGAAAGACCACCATGGACCTCGAGAAGCTTACAGCGCTAGGCGTCCAGTACGGCCTATCTGGGCATGTGCTCCGCGAGTGCGTTGAGAAAGAACGCGCCAACCAGCGCACTGAACGAGTCGCTCAGCGGGAAGCAAATCGCGAGGAGGACGAACGACAGAAGGCCGCGGACGAACGGCAGAAGGCCGCGGACGAAAGGCGCAAAGAACTTCTGTTGCTGGAGCTCAGACTTCGGGAAACGCCGGCAACTGCAGGGACCCACGAGAACGGCGTTGGACCGGTCGGCACGACACCCCCTGGGGCCGTGATCGATCCTCAGAAGCTTCTCCCCATCTTTTACGAGCGCCGCGATGACCTACATGCATATCTACAGCGCTTTGAGCGGGTAGCTACTGCACAAGAATGGGCACCAGAGAAATGGGCCATGGCCATCAGCATGTGACTCTCTGGGGAAGCTTTGACAGTCACAGGCCGTCTTACAGCAGAAGAATCGCTGGATTACCCCGCAGTCAAAAAGGCTCTATTGCAGCGCTTCCGCTTCACTGCCCAAGGCTACCAGGATAAGTTCAGGGGAGCGCAAGCCATGGACGGCGAGACTGGACGACAGCTGGCTGCCCGGCTCTCAGGGTATTTTGACCATTGGATCGAGATGTCAGGTGTGCCGAAAACATTCGAAGGACTCAGGGACCTTATCGTCTCCGAGCAGTTTCTTCGATGTTGCCACACGAAGGTCATTGTGTTCCCGAAGGAGCGAGACTGCAAGACACTGAGTTCTCTCGCGGACCATAACACCGCTTCCTGGAGGCCCAAAATATCCCTAACCTTGGGAATGACAGTAAACAAACACCGAGAGATGGAAGTAATGCCCGAAACAAGTCTCTAAAATGCTACTTATGCAACCGCATCAGCCACACTGCCCCTGACTGTCACGTCCCTCTTAGGAACCCGCCAAAGTGCAAGAATTGCGGCAAGTCAGGGCACAGCGCTGAAGACTGCAAAAACAAACCAACCCACCCGGAACATTTTGTATCGTGTGCCTTCACACGGTTTTCTCACGGTCATCCAAACCGGGTCTCCACTGCTTCCTCTAGGAACGCAGATGAAACCTCAGGCTTCCATAGCCGATAGGACTACAAAGCACCTCGATTTCTAGCGGACGGCCTACCCATTGTTGAAGGGCGTGTACTCGGGAAACCTGTACGCGTTCTAAGGGACTCGGGCAGCAACACCATTCTTGTTCGGCGCAGCCTCATTCCCGACAAGAGGTTTTCCGGAAAAACAAAGGAAGTCTTTCTGGACGGGTCGGCGATGCAGTTACCAGAGGCGAAGATTCACGTTGACACGCCCTACTTCACAGGGGAAGTCGACGTCATTTGCATGGCAAACCCCACGTACGATCTCGTCCTTGGTAACGTGCCTGGTGTGCGAGCAGCACTGAACCCAGATCCGTGCTGGGAGAGCACCAGCAGCCGGGACGAAAAACAGATTGGGCCTTTGAAAGAGGAAAGGCCACCAGCCGTTCCAGTACTGATGTTTGCCATTGTCAAGGCGCAAAACAACAGCTGTTTTTCCAAGAAGCTAGGAGTTATGAGCTCTCTTTCGAAGGACTAAATAGCTCAACAACAGAGCAGCGATCCTTCATTGAAATGGTACCAGCGGAAAGTCGGCAAGCGAGTTTATTATCGCAAGGGCCACTACAGCAACTTCGTACAGGAAGACAATATTCTGTACCGGCAGTACCACCGAGTGATGGGGGAAACGTACAGCCAGATTCTTGTGCCTAAGCCGCTCCGAGAACCGGTCATTCGAAGCTCACACGAAGGTACCCCGGCCGGTCATCTCGGGGTACGGCAAACGCTTAACCGCGTGCTAAGAGAGTTTTACTGCCCTGGCGTCAACGTTGACGTGCGGCGGTTAGTCGCATATTGCACCACCTGTCAGCGAACATTCTCACCGGAACAATCACCGCATGGAGGTGGCGCAGGTGTCATGGAAACCGGCTGGACCCATAATCAAAGAACCGTTTAAGAATTTTTTTGTTGGAACTGAGAATAGTTGTTATAACAACTTTCTTAAAAGGGGGGTAATTGTGGTAAGGTGAACGGAAAACGTGTGTGGCCAACCCCTAGGACGGTCAGATGGCTGGATCAGGCTGTGGAAAGAGGAGGACTACAAAAAAGAAGAGAGGACGGGCTATGCGAAGCTGCCCGATCAGTGGTTCGGGCCTGCGTCTTGGACCTCCAGGCCGGCGAGAAGACACGGCGTACCTCTCGTCCTTGTTCCGGAGGAGCGCTCAAACCGCCCTGGTGCCCGCTTGCCTCGCGGGGTAGGCCCGAGGAACTCAACTTCTCAGCAGTCTCGGCCTGTCACCGACGCTGACATCCGAGCCGGGACTGGGGTTTGGTGAGACGCCGCGAGGACATTCTCCAGGGACTTGTGTTTTGCGTAACTGCCCGTCTGTGTGTGTTGGGTCCTAGGAACTATTCGCCAGTCTTTCATTTCGTGGTCTTGTCGTTGTGTTGGAAATACAAGTGCTGGCAACGTGCAACGGAGCGAGTCGTAGGTCTGGTGCGAGATACTAGTTGGGCTCCTGATCATTACAAATACTTCTTCTGTTTAGGTAAGGTGCATGTGAGGAGGGGGAAAATGTTGTCTGGATGTGCGGTAATGTTGGGTGATGTCTTGAAATGTGAGCAGGGGAACGAGACTTGTTGTTGCCTCAGAGGCCTCGGAGGAGAGTTCGCAGGCTTGTCTGTGGGCAAAATTATTGCCCGCCAGTGAGGAGTGTCCCGGGGTCCACACAATGTTGATCTTCTTGTTGGGGCCGTGTTG